>NC_084560.2:48155420-48162920 GCF_033978685.3 Nerophis lumbriciformis
TCCTCACGCTGCCTTTCTGGCTTTTTGGCATCGGGGTAGCAGTTTTGGTCGGTCGCAAGTTTGCTGTGCTGTCAGTGGGCGCGGCTTGCAGCAGTGTCAGCCGCAAACACGCCGTGCTGTCGTCTGTCCTTCCGCCCCTCCAGGTGCGCAGCAGGCGTCAGGGGGACGCTCATCGGGGGTCAAGAGGTCATCGCCGTCGTCCTCGAGCTGCCACGTTGGATTGTTGGCCTTTTGTCGTGGGTGGCCCTTCGCGCCGCCATTGTATTTCCGGCCTTTTGCTGCGGTAAGCCTTTGCCCTCACGCTGCCAATTTGGGCTTTGCTTCGGGGTAGCAGGTATGTTATTGAGCTCAATGTCCATTAAAAGTCTGGTGGTCCTTGCTGACATTCTTGATGTATGTTGAAGTTTAATCCATTATAGCAAAAAATGGTGGCAAAAAATTGGTGAGTGAAGCCTCTGTGGTGTTCAAGTTGCTAATGTGTTGCAACACTGCTGCTAATGTTCAAAATAAGTCCAAATAATAACAATAGGGCGAATTGGGACAGGGTTAGGGTTAGGGTTAGGGTTAGGGTTAGGGTTAGGGTTAGGGTTAGGGTTAGGGTTAGGGTTAGGGTTAGGGTTAGGGTTAGGGTTAGGGTTAGGGTTAGGGTTAGGGTTAGGGTTAGGGTTAGGGTTAGGGTTAGGGTTAGGGTTAGGGGGTTAGGGTTAGGGTTAGGGTTAGGGTTAGGGTTAGGGTTAGGGTTAGGGTTAGGGTTAGGGTTAGGGTTAGGGTTAGGGTGAGGGTGTTAGGGTGAGGGGGTTAGAGGGTTAGGGTTAGAGGGTTAGGGTTAGGGTTAGGGTTAGGGTTAGGGTTAGGGTTAGGGTTAGGGTTAGGGTTAGGGTTAGGGTTAGGGTTAGGGTTAGGGTTAGGGTTAGGTGTTGGGGTTAGGGTTAGGTGTTGGGGGTTAAGGTTAGGGTTAGGGTTAGGGTTGGGGGTAGGGTTAGGGTTAGGCACTGTCCATCAACAATCCGCCCAGTGACCCCCCACCAGACGCACACCCCCCAGGGACCCCGAACGAACACCGCCGAACGTGGCGTCAGACACATTATTCAATCAAATTTCATCATGCGACGCGCGTTTCGGTCTGCATGACCTCATCAGGCATGAAATTTTGAGAAATTGGCCTCATTACCTCTCTCTGAGCAAGATGTCCCCTCATCTGCTGGAGGAAAAATGAGCCAGAATTGCAAAACGAGGTTTTATAGAAGAGCCTGCAGGGGGCGTGGCTTGCGCTCCCAACTGCAATCAGTCGCTCCTCCCGAGTGCCTGCAGGTGGCGTCTGCACACAACTGCAATACTTAGTCACTCCACAGACAAAAGAGAACTATCTGGTTACATAATCACTCCAGAAGGTAAGTATAATTCATCCAGACCAGCTGGGTGGAGCACTCTAATATCACAGCACTGCACACAAGTAAATATCAAGTCAATATCACCACACACAATTAAAGAAGTATTAAATCATTAAATCACTTCAAGAAAAAAATCCAGATAAGTTCTCCATGTCTGTGACCTCTGACCCCTATTTTTTCTTAATTGGGTCTGCCAATCGGCCAACACCACACTCCAACGATGCCAAACAGAGCCACCAGGGGGCCGTACGAAGGGCAGGGCGCCACCCAACGGACAGACCGGAGGCACGGGCTAGTTAGGTGTTGGGGGTTAAGGTTAGGGTTAGGGTTGGGGGTAGGGTTAGGGTTAGGCACTGTCCATCAACAATCCGCCCAGTGACCCCCCACCAGACGCACACCCCCCAGGGACCCCGAACGAACACCGCCGAACGTGGCGTCAGACACATTATTCAATCAAATTTCATCATGCGACGCGCGTTTCGGTCTGCATGACCTCATCAGGCATGAAATTTTGAGAAATTGGCCTCATTACCTCTCTCTGAGCAAGATGTCCCCTCATCTGCTGGAGGAAAAATGAGCCAGAATTGCAAAACGAGGTTTTATAGAAGAGCCTGCAGGGGGCGTGGCTTGCGCTCCCAACTGCAATCAGTCGCTCCTCCCGAGTGCCTGCAGGTGGCGTCTGCACACAACTGCAATACTTAGTCACTCCACAGACAAAAGAGAACTATCTGGTTACATAATCACTCCAGAAGGTAAGTATAATTCATCCAGACCAGCTGGGTGGAGCACTCTAATATCACAGCACTGCACACAAGTAAATATCAAGTCAATATCACCACACACAATTAAAGAAGTATTAAATCATTAAATCACTTCAAGAAAAAAATCCAGATAAGTTCTCCATGTCTGTGACCTCTGACCCCTATTTTTTCTTAATTGGGTCTGCCAATCGGCCAACACCACACTCCAACGATGCCAAACAGAGCCACCAGGGGGCCGTACGAAGGGCAGGGCGCCACCCAACGGACAGACCGGAGGCACGGGCTAGTTAGGTGTTGGGGGTTAAGGTTAGGGTTAGGGTTGGGGGTAGGGTTAGGGTTAGGCACTGTCCATCAACAATCCGCCCAGTGACCCCCCACCAGACGCACACCCCCCAGGGACCCCGAACGAACACCGCCGAACGTGGCGTCAGACACATTATTCAATCAAATTTCATCATGCGACGCGCGTTTCGGTCTGCATGACCTCATCAGGCATGAAATTTTGAGAAATTGGCCTCATTACCTCTCTCTGAGCAAGATGTCCCCTCATCTGCTGGAGGAAAAATGAGCCAGAATTGCAAAACGAGGTTTTATAGAAGAGCCTGCAGGGGGCGTGGCTTGCGCTCCCAACTGCAATCAGTCGCTCCTCCCGAGTGCCTGCAGGTGGCGTCTGCACACAACTGCAATACTTAGTCACTCCACAGACAAAAGAGAACTATCTGGTTACATAATCACTCCAGAAGGTAAGTATAATTCATCCAGACCAGCTGGGTGGAGCACTCTAATATCACAGCACTGCACACAAGTAAATATCAAGTCAATATCACCACACACAATTAAAGAAGTATTAAATCATTAAATCACTTCAAGAAAAAAATCCAGATAAGTTCTCCATGTCTGTGACCTCTGACCCCTATTTTTTCTTAATTGGGTCTGCCAATCGGCCAACACCACACTCCAACGATGCCAAACAGAGCCACCAGGGGGCCGTACGAAGGGCAGGGCGCCACCCAACGGACAGACCGGAGGCACGGGCTAGTTAGGTGTTGGGGGTTAAGGTTAGGGTTAGGGTTGGGGGTAGGGTTAGGGTTAGGCACTGTCCATCAACAATCCGCCCAGTGACCCCCCACCAGACGCACACCCCCCAGGGACCCCGAACGAACACCGCCGAACGTGGCGTCAGACACATTATTCAATCAAATTTCATCATGCGACGCGCGTTTCGGTCTGCATGACCTCATCAGGCATGAAATTTTGAGAAATTGGCCTCATTACCTCTCTCTGAGCAAGATGTCCCCTCATCTGCTGGAGGAAAAATGAGCCAGAATTGCAAAACGAGGTTTTATAGAAGAGCCTGCAGGGGGCGTGGCTTGCGCTCCCAACTGCAATCAGTCGCTCCTCCCGAGTGCCTGCAGGTGGCGTCTGCACACAACTGCAATACTTAGTCACTCCACAGACAAAAGAGAACTATCTGGTTACATAATCACTCCAGAAGGTAAGTATAATTCATCCAGACCAGCTGGGTGGAGCACTCTAATATCACAGCACTGCACACAAGTAAATATCAAGTCAATATCACCACACACAATTAAAGAAGTATTAAATCATTAAATCACTTCAAGAAAAAAATCCAGATAAGTTCTCCATGTCTGTGACCTCTGACCCCTATTTTTTCTTAATTGGGTCTGCCAATCGGCCAACACCACACTCCAACGATGCCAAACAGAGCCACCAGGGGGCCGTACGAAGGGCAGGGCGCCACCCAACGGACAGACCGGAGGCACGGGCTAGTTAGGTGTTGGGGGTTAAGGTTAGGGTTAGGGTTGGGGGTAGGGTTAGGGTTAGGCACTGTCCATCAACAATCCGCCCAGTGACCCCCCACCAGACGCACACCCCCCAGGGACCCCGAACGAACACCGCCGAACGTGGCGTCAGACACATTATTCAATCAAATTTCATCATGCGACGCGCGTTTCGGTCTGCATGACCTCATCAGGCATGAAATTTTGAGAAATTGGCCTCATTACCTCTCTCTGAGCAAGATGTCCCCTCATCTGCTGGAGGAAAAATGAGCCAGAATTGCAAAACGAGGTTTTATAGAAGAGCCTGCAGGGGGCGTGGCTTGCGCTCCCAACTGCAATCAGTCGCTCCTCCCGAGTGCCTGCAGGTGGCGTCTGCACACAACTGCAATACTTAGTCACTCCACAGACAAAAGAGAACTATCTGGTTACATAATCACTCCAGAAGGTAAGTATAATTCATCCAGACCAGCTGGGTGGAGCACTCTAATATCACAGCACTGCACACAAGTAAATATCAAGTCAATATCACCACACACAATTAAAGAAGTATTAAATCATTAAATCACTTCAAGAAAAAAATCCAGATAAGTTCTCCATGTCTGTGACCTCTGACCCCTATTTTTTCTTAATTGGGTCTGCCAATCGGCCAACACCACACTCCAACGATGCCAAACAGAGCCACCAGGGGGCCGTACGAAGGGCAGGGCGCCACCCAACGGACAGACCGGAGGCACGGGCTAGTTAGGTGTTGGGGGTTAAGGTTAGGGTTAGGGTTGGGGGTAGGGTTAGGGTTAGGCACTGTCCATCAACAATCCGCCCAGTGACCCCCCACCAGACGCACACCCCCCAGGGACCCCGAACGAACACCGCCGAACGTGGCGTCAGACACATTATTCAATCAAATTTCATCATGCGACGCGCGTTTCGGTCTGCATGACCTCATCAGGCATGAAATTTTGAGAAATTGGCCTCATTACCTCTCTCTGAGCAAGATGTCCCCTCATCTGCTGGAGGAAAAATGAGCCAGAATTGCAAAACGAGGTTTTATAGAAGAGCCTGCAGGGGGCGTGGCTTGCGCTCCCAACTGCAATCAGTCGCTCCTCCCGAGTGCCTGCAGGTGGCGTCTGCACACAACTGCAATACTTAGTCACTCCACAGACAAAAGAGAACTATCTGGTTACATAATCACTCCAGAAGGTAAGTATAATTCATCCAGACCAGCTGGGTGGAGCACTCTAATATCACAGCACTGCACACAAGTAAATATCAAGTCAATATCACCACACACAATTAAAGAAGTATTAAATCATTAAATCACTTCAAGAAAAAAATCCAGATAAGTTCTCCATGTCTGTGACCTCTGACCCCTATTTTTTCTTAATTGGGTCTGCCAATCGGCCAACACCACACTCCAACGATGCCAAACAGAGCCACCAGGGGGCCGTACGAAGGGCAGGGCGCCACCCAACGGACAGACCGGAGGCACGGGCTAGTTAGGTGTTGGGGGTTAAGGTTAGGGTTAGGGTTGGGGGTAGGGTTAGGGTTAGGCACTGTCCATCAACAATCCGCCCAGTGACCCCCCACCAGACGCACACCCCCCAGGGACCCCGAACGAACACCGCCGAACGTGGCGTCAGACACATTATTCAATCAAATTTCATCATGCGACGCGCGTTTCGGTCTGCATGACCTCATCAGGCATGAAATTTTGAGAAATTGGCCTCATTACCTCTCTCTGAGCAAGATGTCCCCTCATCTGCTGGAGGAAAAATGAGCCAGAATTGCAAAACGAGGTTTTATAGAAGAGCCTGCAGGGGGCGTGGCTTGCGCTCCCAACTGCAATCAGTCGCTCCTCCCGAGTGCCTGCAGGTGGCGTCTGCACACAACTGCAATACTTAGTCACTCCACAGACAAAAGAGAACTATCTGGTTACATAATCACTCCAGAAGGTAAGTATAATTCATCCAGACCAGCTGGGTGGAGCACTCTAATATCACAGCACTGCACACAAGTAAATATCAAGTCAATATCACCACACACAATTAAAGAAGTATTAAATCATTAAATCACTTCAAGAAAAAAATCCAGATAAGTTCTCCATGTCTGTGACCTCTGACCCCTATTTTTTCTTAATTGGGTCTGCCAATCGGCCAACACCACACTCCAACGATGCCAAACAGAGCCACCAGGGGGCCGTACGAAGGGCAGGGCGCCACCCAACGGACAGACCGGAGGCACGGGCTAGTTAGGTGTTGGGGGTTAAGGTTAGGGTTAGGGTTGGGGGTAGGGTTAGGGTTAGGCACTGTCCATCAACAATCCGCCCAGTGACCCCCCACCAGACGCACACCCCCCAGGGACCCCGAACGAACACCGCCGAACGTGGCGTCAGACACATTATTCAATCAAATTTCATCATGCGACGCGCGTTTCGGTCTGCATGACCTCATCAGGCATGAAATTTTGAGAAATTGGCCTCATTACCTCTCTCTGAGCAAGATGTCCCCTCATCTGCTGGAGGAAAAATGAGCCAGAATTGCAAAACGAGGTTTTATAGAAGAGCCTGCAGGGGGCGTGGCTTGCGCTCCCAACTGCAATCAGTCGCTCCTCCCGAGTGCCTGCAGGTGGCGTCTGCACACAACTGCAATACTTAGTCACTCCACAGACAAAAGAGAACTATCTGGTTACATAATCACTCCAGAAGGTAAGTATAATTCATCCAGACCAGCTGGGTGGAGCACTCTAATATCACAGCACTGCACACAAGTAAATATCAAGTCAATATCACCACACACAATTAAAGAAGTATTAAATCATTAAATCACTTCAAGAAAAAAATCCAGATAAGTTCTCCATGTCTGTGACCTCTGACCCCTATTTTTTCTTAATTGGGTCTGCCAATCGGCCAACACCACACTCCAACGATGCCAAACAGAGCCACCAGGGGGCCGTACGAAGGGCAGGGCGCCACCCAACGGACAGACCGGAGGCACGGGCTAGTTAGGTGTTGGGGGTTAAGGTTAGGGTTAGGGTTGGGGGTAGGGTTAGGGTTAGGCACTGTCCATCAACAATCCGCCCAGTGACCCCCCACCAGACGCACACCCCCCAGGGACCCCGAACGAACACCGCCGAACGTGGCGTCAGACACATTATTCAATCAAATTTCATCATGCGACGCGCGTTTCGGTCTGCATGACCTCATCAGGCATGAAATTTTGAGAAATTGGCCTCATTACCTCTCTCTGAGCAAGATGTCCCCTCATCTGCTGGAGGAAAAATGAGCCAGAATTGCAAAACGAGGTTTTATAGAAGAGCCTGCAGGGGGCGTGGCTTGCGCTCCCAACTGCAATCAGTCGCTCCTCCCGAGTGCCTGCAGGTGGCGTCTGCACACAACTGCAATACTTAGTCACTCCACAGACAAAAGAGAACTATCTGGTTACATAATCACTCCAGAAGGTAAGTATAATTCATCCAGACCAGCTGGGTGGAGCACTCTAATATCACAGCACTGCACACAAGTAAATATCAAGTCAATATCACCACACACAA
>NC_084560.2:48167920-48186407 GCF_033978685.3 Nerophis lumbriciformis
AACAAAATGGCATCTGGGGGAATGCAGACCTTCTTGATTTTATCAATAAAATCATAGGTATCCCTGAGGTAGCTGTCGTGCAGAACGGACAGCGGCGTCAGATAATGATCGATGAACGCCGCCGTTCTGTACGTCTCGCTGCCGCAGTCAGACACAATGGGTCGCCCCGGAGGGATCTCGTGGGGCTTGCTCCACTTGTCTGGCTCCTTGTGAATTTTAGGGAGCATGTAGAACCTGCGGGGGCGAGGATCCGGCTCCCCCATGAGATACCTATGTTGTTTAAAATTGATAAATTTTTTAAGTAGAAGATTATCCAGAATCTTTTCTACCATGGGAATAGTTTGCGGATAAATAGGTTCCGGCAGTGGTTTATAATACGTCATGTCACTCAACTGCCGAGAACCCTCCCATATGTATTGCGATCTGTCAAAAATGACAACAGCACTCCCCTTGTCGGCTGGTTTGATCACAATATGTTTGTTTGTTTTTAGACTATGAAGGGCCTCGACTTCTCCGCGTGTCAAATTGGGAGCGACCGCAGGTGCGCAACCCGAACCGGACATGGAGAGCCCGTCGGACCGGACCATAGCCTGGAATTCCGGAGGCATAAGTCCAGGTGAGGGCTCCCAGCCGGAACGGGCTGTGAAGGGTGTGGGTCCGAGAGAATCTTGTTTCTCATAGTATACCTCAAGTTTGACACGTCTGTGGTAGCGCTGGAGGTCAAATTGAAGTTGATGATGCCAGTCGCTACTGAGATTAGTGGAAGGAATGAAGTTGAGGCCCTTATTGAGGAGGGAGATTTGTAAGGGGGTTGGCGTGAAATTATGGGCCAAATTTATCACGTTCTTATTACCCCCCCGAGCGATCGGGATTATGGGGATGCCAAGTTTAAAAAGTCAAGCCAGTGCTTGAGCATCAACTTGGCCGTGTCCCGAGTCCAGTGGACCAGGTCGGGTTGGGTCTCAAAGTCCCGGCTGTCGAGAGCCGGGATGTGAGCATAATTGTTGCTGATTAAACTATTCAGCCGCCCGAGGTTGTTTTTCTGCTCAACGGGCAAAGCGGCCGAATAGTTAATCAGGGGGATTAGCACTCGGGCCCGTGGGAAGGTAGCCACGGCCATCCTGAGTGCCCCTTGGAGCTGCTTAATAGCGGTCTCCTTAACTTTCTGCTCACGATGGTTGATCCCAAAGGCTAGAACCAACACTTCAACCGGTGCAGCAATTACGGTCTTGCGTAGGATGGCCTCCGCGTGTCTAAAACTGGCGCCCGGGTAACTGTCGATCTGAAGGTCGTCGACGTAAAAAGGTGGTAGGTGGGACAGATTGGAGTCGCCGATCACCAAGAATTTCTTGTTGGCCGACAACTTCCAATCCATCATCCTCCTACTCGAGACCATGTGTCTAGTGGGTCTACGGGGGGAGGCACTAGTCGTATCCTCTACCAACTCGACACATTCTGGAATTGACAGGTGTTGTGGAGTATCTGGGACGGAAGGCCTCTTGTGTGGCTTCCTTTTTAGTGCCCCAGGGAACAAATGTGCCCAATCGGGGGACTCCTGAGGAAGCATCTCCTGAGGGGGCGTCTCCTGAGGAGGCGTCCGCTGCAAGGGTGAGTCCTCATAGTCCACCATAGGAGCCCCGGAAAGTGTGGGCCCCCGTGGTGAAAATTCACCCTGTGGTGCCGTCTCATCTGCCGTCTCAGGCTGGAGAGGGGACCAGTCGGGGGTCGCGGAAGAGTAACGAGGGGACATCACCGAAGAAAGCCCCCGCTCCTGTTCTTCATCCCGAAAGTCGATCAGGAGAGGCGAGGAGGCCGTGGGTCCCCCTGGTGAGTCATCGTCGTCCTCTGTATGGGTGGGGGTGTCCTGGGTTTGATCCGCCCCGGAGCTTGTGGACCCACGTGGTGAGTCATCGTCGTCCTCGGTCTGAGTGGGGGTCTCCTGTGTGTCTTGTCTTGCAGGTGATCCCAGAGGAAGCCTCCTGCGAGATGCAGGAATAAGCTGGGTGGGCGGAGCCTCGCCGAGGGTGTCCTGGGCAGGCCCGCTGTCCGTGGCCCGGGGCTGTGTCACCCTCTGCTCCTTGGGTGGTTCCGGTCGACGAGGAAGGAAGATCGGGGCAACCCGTGCTGGAGGGATTGCATCCCGATCCACCTCAGGAGACCAATCTGGAGCCACGGCGTCGGTGCTGGTAGCCACCGAGACCCGGGCGACGACCCGAGCCGGAGGGCTGCTAGCCCGTACCACCCCAGGAGCCCCGTCAGGGCCCGTAGGGTCAGTATGGGTGCCCACCGATACCCGGGTGGCGGTCTGGACCGGCAAGGACTGGGCCGGGCGTACCACCTCCGCGTTGACAGGGGGGTCGGCGAAGGCCGCGACGATCAGAGCCTCGGCCTTCCCGAGGGTGTCCCCCATCAGTCTGCGTCCCAGATGTTTCTTGGCCCATGTAGAGGCCAGCTGAAAAGCGGGTCTCCAAACCTCGTCAATAAAACTGGTTATCTTGTCCAATTCCACTTGTAGAGTGTTTTTATAATGGTCTCTTAAAACCTCAACCGTCGTTAATGCCCAAGTCCTGGCATTGCACCTGATAAGCGTCTCAACGTCAGGGTTGGAGACCGCTGGTTTGATCATGGTGGCAAGCGTCTCTTCCATTTTTATTATGGACTGGGGGTGAGTGTCTTTTGTAACATTATTCAAATGATGTGTTATTTTGATAATATTATAAAAACACTGTGCTTTTAAATTCCCCTCCATGGACGTTGTGGAGTTGTCAGGGGGTGCAGTCCTCCGAGAAGCGTCCTGACGCTTCTTGCGTGTCTTCTTGGGACGGGGAGGATTGCGGGGACGTCTTTGAGGCCAATGTTCAGGTAAAAAATAGTCCTGAGAATAATGTCTGGGAGGCCTAGAGTCCATGTCTCTACTGGTATTACGGGAGCGCCCATTCCTCCTGGAAGCATCCCGGCGTTTCCTCCGTGTCCCCCTGGGGGGAGGAGGATAGCGGGGACGTCTTTGAGGTGAATATTGTGGCCTAAAGTACTCCTGAGAGTGCTGTCTTGAAGGCACAAAATTCCTATTTTGGCGTGTGTTTCTCCTATAATTCCACTGAGGGGCGCTGCGGCGCTCTTGATGTAGGTCATCAAAATGGCGGCGTGTCTGCGGGTAGGGGCGACGCGGATAGGAATCCTGCCGTCCCCGTGCTACATCCGCATAAGACCTCTGGGGCCGCTGCTCATCCCACTGAGAAAAATATTCCTCCTGGTCATAATGACAACGTTCATCATCCTGGGCGAGCCACTCTGAAGGCGCAGCCTGACGTCGCCGTGCGCGTCTTCGCCCCGACCTGACCGGAAGCCAGTCGTATTCGAAACCATCCGACATATTGCAAAATTATTTTAATATGTCGCTGGTGTGGATGATGTGAAAAACTGGTTGGCGAAAAAAGGTTTGTTCGCTTTATAAAAATAAATTGTCTTTATCCGTTTCCTTTGTGAAAAAGAGAGAACGGAATGCTCGGAGGCGGGACTTCCGCCGAGGTCAAGATAATCACTTCCGGTTGATGGCTGGCTGCATAAACGGTGAGATACGCTTTTTTGTTCAAAAATATGCTGTATCTCGCGCTAATGAGCCACCGGAATATCTCGTGAGTAAAAATAGCACATGTAGTATCAAAAATAGGCTGTTTATTTACAGAAAATAGCGACTAGTGGAACGAAAGCGTCGCGCCGCGACCAGGCCTTCAACTGGACACGGCAAGTAAACAAATACAAGAAAAATACTACAATGTGTCAGAAAAATATGAAAAAAGTAGAAAATGTATATTTACATGAAACGAGTCAGATGGCAACGTTTCGGTAAGATACCTTCATCAGGCCTGACTCGTTTGTAGAGTATTAGCAGGTTAGCACGGCAGGTAGGCTAAAGTCAACCTTTTATCCTTGCAGTGAAAACAGGTATTGCAGGAGAAAGGTGTTAATAGCAATATAACATTTAAATGAAGGGGTGGGGTCCACGTCAAACACAAGTTGGCCTTCAAAATAGAAGTCTTGACCACAACACAAGTGTAAAAAGAAGACAACAGTGACCCTCTGAAGCCCCAGGATGCTACTGCAAAATCCTGTCTGCTAAAACAATAACCTGAAATGATAGACATTGTTATTGTTATATGATATATAATATAATACAATGTAATATGGTATAAATATTATATAATATATTATAATAAATATATATGTGTATATATATATATATATATATATATATATATAATAATAATAGACAAACACTAGTACATTCAAATAGAAATAATACAGAAAGTACCCTGGATGTGTGACCTAGGGCTTCAGTATTAAACAGAGAGTTGGGAGAGGATAGTCCCAGTAAGCTCCCCTTAGTGTAATGCTCTGAATGTACGTATGTGTACCGTACCCGAGGTTAGGGTTAGGGTTAGGGTTAGGGTTAGGGTTAGGTTTTAGGATTAGGGTTGGGGTAGGTTTTAGGTATATATTCCCTGTTACCTCCCCTTAATATGATGCTCCGATTGTATATGAGTCCCATCCCCAGGTGAGTATATTTAATGCGTTTTCTGTCTGTTTTGGCAGGTCCAGGAGGGCGAGCGAGGGAGAGTGAGAGCCGTAAGAGGATTGGAGGCACTGGCTGGTTAGGTTTGGGGGTAGGTTTTAGGTAAGGAGAAGGGAATGGTTAGGGTTAGGGAAGAGGGGGGGTGGGGGGTATGGGAAAAATAAAGAAGGGAAAAACGGGAATGTGCACTGTCCGTCACAATCCAACGGGCTCACACTCACACCTCATTTAGGCCCCCTGGATGTCTGGTGCCCAATTTGGAGATCCAAAGGAGCTCCGCCCGGTGGCGTTGGGCGAGGCTCCATTTGGGATCCGTCTCTACGACAGTCGCCCGGACGGAAGACCACCCGTGTCGGAGAAAATGCTGAACCAGGTGAGTGTTGGTATTTTTATGCCTAACGATGTTGTACTTGTGTTGGGCGAATCTCCTAGCTAAGGTATTGCCCGTCTCGCCCACGTACATATCGCCACATCGTTGGCACCGAATCACGTACACACAGTTCCGGGTGTGTCGGCCGCCACGGCACAACGGCTGGAAAACCTTGCGGTTGTGGGGGTTCACCAACCATTGTGAGTGGCGGACAAGGGTGTCCCTCCTAGTGGAGGGCGGGTCTCTCAGTGAGCTGACCCTGGCCCTGACCAACAGATCATTCAAGTTGGGGTTCTTACGGTAGGCCGGCACCACGTAGCGCCCCGGCAGCCTCCCGCTACTCTCCGCAAAGGTCCGGAAGTGGTCTTTGACCTTCTTGGCGACCCGCACGGCCGAGGGAGAGTAGGTGGTGATGAGAGGGATCATGTCGGTCCCAGGGGGAGGCCCCTTCGGGTCCAAGAAGACCCTCAACTGCCGTCTGAGGAAGGACCTGGAATAGCCCCTCCCCCTCAGGGCAGAAAAGAGGGTCCTCGAGGCCGTCAGGAAGTCCTCCCTTCTGGTGCAGACACGATGGAACCTCAACAATTGGGATTTCACCAACCCCGCGAAGGTATGCTTGGGGTGGAAGCTGCTTTTGAAGAGGAGCGCGTGGGTGTCGGTCTCCTTGAAGAACACCCTGATGTCCAAGTGTTGCGTGTCGGCAAAGTCGGGACCCTTGAATGTCGTGGTGTCCAAAAAGTCGACCGATGTGTTGCTCGTGGTCGACTTGATGGTGATATTTTTATTGTGAGTGTTCAGCGTGTTTAAGAACACGCTGAACTCCTCACTGGAATGGGTCCAGACACCCCAGATGTCATCCAGGTACCGGAAGTAGTGGAGAGGACGTTTTGGGCAGGCGGCCAAGGCAGAGGTCTCCCACTCTGCCATAAAAATGTTGGCATACGCCGGTGCAAATTTCTTGCCCATAGCAGTGCCCTTAATTTGGAGGTAGAAACGACCGTCAAACTCAAAGTCGTTTCTCCTCAAATTAATGTCGAGGAGCTGCAGGAGCTCCTTTTCGGGCCTGCTAACGTCGCGGTACCTGTAGAAGACATTTTTGACAGCCTGTATCCCCTCATTTATATCAATGTTTGTATACAGGCTGTCAATGTCGATGGTAAACAAAATGGCATCTGGGGGAATGCAGACCTTCTTGATTTTATCAATAAAATCATAGGTATCCCTGAGGTAGCTGTCGTGCAGAACGGACAGCGGCGTCAGATAATGATCGATGAACGCCGCCGTTCTGTACGTCTCGCTGCCGCAGTCAGACACAATGGGTCGCCCCGGAGGGATCTCGTGGGGCTTGCTCCACTTGTCTGGCTCCTTGTGAATTTTAGGGAGCATGTAGAACCTGCGGGGGCGAGGATCCGGCTCCCCCATGAGATACCTATGTTGTTTAAAATTGATAAATTTTTTAAGTAGAAGATTATCCAGAATCTTTTCTACCATGGGAATAGTTTGCGGATAAATAGGTTCCGGCAGTGGTTTATAATACGTCATGTCAC
Organism: Nerophis lumbriciformis; assembly: GCF_033978685.3. Taxonomy (NCBI): domain Eukaryota; kingdom Metazoa; phylum Chordata; class Actinopteri; order Syngnathiformes; family Syngnathidae; genus Nerophis; species Nerophis lumbriciformis. Next base: position 48,174,411 of record NC_084560.2, read on the forward strand.
TCAACTGCCGAGAACCCTCCCATATGTATTGCGATCTGTCAAAAATGACAACAGCACTCCCCTTGTCGGCTGGTTTGATCACAATATGTTTGTTTGTTTTTAGACTATGAAGGGCCTCGACTTCTCCGCGTGTCAAATTGGGAGCGACCGCAGGTGCGCAACCCGAACCGGACATGGAGAGCCCGTCGGACCGGACCATAGCCTGGAATTCCGGAGGCATAAGTCCAGGTGAGGGCTCCCAGCCGGAACGGGCTGTGAAGGGTGTGGGTCCGAGAGAATCTTGTTTCTCATAGTATACCTCAAGTTTGACACGTCTGTGGTAGCGCTGGAGGTCAAATTGAAGTTGATGATGCCAGTCGCTACTGAGATTAGTGGAAGGAATGAAGTTGAGGCCCTTATTGAGGAGGGAGATTTGTAAGGGGGTTGGCGTGAAATTATGGGCCAAATTTATCACGTTCTTATTACCCCCCCGAGCGATCGGGATTATGGGGATGCCAAGTTTAAAAAGTCAAGCCAGTGCTTGAGCATCAACTTGGCCGTGTCCCGAGTCCAGTGGACCAGGTCGGGTTGGGTCTCAAAGTCCCGGCTGTCGAGAGCCGGGATGTGAGCATAATTGTTGCTGATTAAACTATTCAGCCGCCCGAGGTTGTTTTTCTGCTCAACGGGCAAAGCGGCCGAATAGTTAATCAGGGGGATTAGCACTCGGGCCCGTGGGAAGGTAGCCACGGCCATCCTGAGTGCCCCTTGGAGCTGCTTAATAGCGGTCTCCTTAACTTTCTGCTCACGATGGTTGATCCCAAAGGCTAGAACCAACACTTCAACCGGTGCAGCAATTACGGTCTTGCGTAGGATGGCCTCCGCGTGTCTAAAACTGGCGCCCGGGTAACTGTCGATCTGAAGGTCGTCGACGTAAAAAGGTGGTAGGTGGGACAGATTGGAGTCGCCGATCACCAAGAATTTCTTGTTGGCCGACAACTTCCAATCCATCATCCTCCTACTCGAGACCATGTGTCTAGTGGGTCTACGGGGGGAGGCACTAGTCGTATCCTCTACCAACTCGACACATTCTGGAATTGACAGGTGTTGTGGAGTATCTGGGACGGAAGGCCTCTTGTGTGGCTTCCTTTTTAGTGCCCCAGGGAACAAATGTGCCCAATCGGGGGACTCCTGAGGAAGCATCTCCTGAGGGGGCGTCTCCTGAGGAGGCGTCCGCTGCAAGGGTGAGTCCTCATAGTCCACCATAGGAGCCCCGGAAAGTGTGGGCCCCCGTGGTGAAAATTCACCCTGTGGTGCCGTCTCATCTGCCGTCTCAGGCTGGAGAGGGGACCAGTCGGGGGTCGCGGAAGAGTAACGAGGGGACATCACCGAAGAAAGCCCCCGCTCCTGTTCTTCATCCCGAAAGTCGATCAGGAGAGGCGAGGAGGCCGTGGGTCCCCCTGGTGAGTCATCGTCGTCCTCTGTATGGGTGGGGGTGTCCTGGGTTTGATCCGGGGTTAGGGTTAGGGTTAGGGTTAGGGTTAGGGTTAGGGTTAGGGTTAGGGTTAGGGTTAGGGTTAGGGTTAGGGTTAGGGTTAGGGTTAGGGTTAGGGTTAGGGTTAGGGTTAGGGTTAGGGTTAGGGTTAGGGTTAGGGTTAGGGTTAGGGTTAGGGTTAGGGTTAGGGTTAGGGTTAGGGTTAGGGTTAGGGTTAGGGTTAGGGTTAGGGTTAGGGTTAGGGTTAGGGTTAGGGTTAGGGTTAGGGTTAGGGTAGGGGTTAGGGTTAGGGTTAGGGTTAGGGTTAGGGTTAGGGTTAGGGTTAGGGTTAGGGTTAGGGTTAGGGTTAGGGTTAGGGTTAGGGTTAGGGTTAGGGTTAGGGTAGGGGTTAGGGTAGGGGTTAGGGTTAGGGTTAGGGTTAGGGTTAGGGTTAGGGTTGGGGTTAGGGTTAGGGTTAGGGTTAGGGTTAGGGTTAGGGTTAGGGTTAGGGTTAGGGTTAGGGTTAGGGTTAGGGTTAGGGTTAGGGTTAGGGTTAGGGTTAGGGTTAGGGTTAGGGTTAGGGTTAGGGTTAGGGTTAGGGTTAGGGTTAGGGTTAGGGTTAGGGTTAGGGTTAGGGTTAGGGTTAGGGTTAGGGTTAGGGTTAGGGTTAGGGTTAGGGTTAGGGTTAGGGTTAGGGTTAGGGTTAGGGTTAGGGTTAGGGTTAGGGTTAGGGTTAGGGTTAGGGTTAGGGTTAGGGTTAGGGTTAGGGTTAGGGTTAGGGTTAGGGTTAGGGTTAGGGTTAGGGTTAGGGTTAGGGTTAGGGTTAGGGTTAGGGTTAGGGTTAGGGTTAGGGTTAGGGTTAGGGTTAGGGTTAGGGTTAGGGTTAGGGTTAGGGTTAGGGTTAGGGTTAGGGTTAGGGTTAGGGTTAGGGTTAGGGTTAGGGTTAGGGTTAGGGTTAGGGTTAGGGTTAGGGTTAGGGTTAGGGTTAGGGTTAGGGTTAGGGTTAGGGTTAGGGTTAGGGTTAGGGTTAGGGTTAGGGTTAGGGTTAGGGTTAGGGTTAGGGTTAGGGTTAGGGTTAGGGTTAGGGTTAGGGTTAGGGTTAGGGTTAGGGTTAGGGTTAGGGTTAGGGTTAGGGTTAGGGTTAGGGTTAGGGTTAGGGTTAGGGTTAGGGTTAGGGTTAGGGTTAGGGTTAGGGTTAGGGTTAGGGTTAGGGTTAGGGTTAGGGTTAGGGTTAGGGTTAGGGTTAGGGTTAGGGTTAGGGTTAGGGTTAGGGTTAGGGTTAGGGTTAGGGTTAGGGTTAGGGTTAGGGTTAGGGTTAGGGTTAGGGTTAGGGTTAGGGTTAGGGTTAGGGTTAGGGTTAGGGTTAGGGTTAGGGTTAGGGTTAGGGTTAGGGTTAGGGTTAGGGTTAGGGTTAGGGTTAGGGTTAGGGTTAGGGTTAGGGTTAGGGTTAGGGTTAGGGTTAGGGTTAGGGTTAGGGTTAGGGTTAGGGTTAGGGGTTAGGGTTAGGGTTAGGGTTAGGGTTAGGGTTAGGGTTAGGGTTAGGGTTAGGGTTAGGGTTAGGGTTAGGGTTAGGGTTAGGGTTAGGGTTAGGGTTAGGGTTAGGGTTAGGGTTAGGGTTAGGGTTAGGGTTAGGGTTAGGGTTAGGGTTAGGGTTAGGGTTAGGGTTAGGGTTAGGGTTAGGGTTAGGGTTAGGGTTAGGGTTAGGGTTAGGGTTAGGGTTAGGGTTAGGGTTAGGGTTAGGGTTAGGGTTAGGGTTAGGGTTAGGGTTAGGGTTAGGGTTAGGGTTAGGGTTAGGGTTAGGGTTAGGGTTAGGGTTAGGGTTAGGGTTAGGGTTAGGGTTAGGGTTAGGGTTAGGGTTAGGGTTAGGGTTAGGGTTAGGGTTAGGGTTAGGGTTAGGGTTAGGGTTAGGGTTAGGGTTAGGGTTAGGGTTAGGGTTAGGGTTAGGGTTAGGGTTAGGGTTAGGGTTAGGGTTAGGGTTAGGGTTAGGGTTAGGGTTAGGGTTAGGGTTAGGGTTAGGGTTAGGGTTAGGGTTAGGGTTAGGGTTAGGGTTAGGGTTAGGGTTAGGGTTAGGGTTAGGGTTAGGGTTAGGGTTAGGGTTAGGGTTAGGGTTAGGGTTAGGGTTAGGGTTAGGGTTAGGGTTAGGGTTAGGGTTAGGGTTAGGGTTAGGGTTAGGGTTAGGGTTAGGGTTAGGGTTAGGGTTAGGGTTAGGGTTAGGGTTAGGGTTAGGGTTAGGGTTAGGGTTAGGGTTAGGGTTAGGGTTAGGGTTAGGGTTAGGGTTAGGGTTAGGGTTAGGGTTAGGGTTAGGGTTAGGGTTAGGGTTAGGGTTAGGGTTAGGGTTAGGGTTAGGGTTAGGGTTAGGGTTAGGGTTAGGGTTAGGGTTAGGGTTAGGGTTAGGGTTAGGGTTAGGGTTAGGGTTAGGGTTAGGGTTAGGGTTAGGGTTAGGGTTAGGGTTAGGGTTAGGGTTAGGGTTAGGGTTAGGGTTAGGGTTAGGGTTAGGGTTAGGGTTAGGGTTAGGGTTAGGGTTAGGGTTAGGGTTAGGGTTAGGGTTAGGGTTAGGGTTAGGGTTAGGGTTAGGGTTAGGGTTAGGGTTAGGGTTAGGGTTAGGGTTAGGGTTAGGGTTAGGGTTAGGGTTAGGGTTAGGGTTAGGGTTAGGGTTAGGGTTAGGGTTAGGGTTAGGGTTAGGGTTAGGGTTAGGGTTAGGGTTAGGGTTAGGGTTAGGGTTAGGGTTAGGGTTAGGGTTAGGGTTAGGGTTAGGGTTAGGGTTAGGGTTAGGGTTAGGGTTAGGGTTAGGGTTAGGGTTAGGGTTAGGGTTAGGGTTAGGGTTAGGGTTAGGGTTAGGGTTAGGGTTAGGGTTAGGGTTAGGGTTAGGGTTAGGGTTAGGGTTAGGGTTAGGGTTAGGGTTAGGGTTAGGGTTAGGGTTAGGGTTAGGGTTAGGGTTAGGGGTTAGGGTTAGGGTTAGGGTTAGGGTTAGGTGTTGGGGGTTAAGGTTAGGGTTAGGGTTGGGGGTAGGGTTAGGGTTAGGCACTGTCCATCAACAATCCGCCCAGTGACCCCCCACCAGACGCACACCCCCCAGGGACCCCGAACGAACACCGCCGAACGTGGCGTCAGACACATTATTCAATCAAATTTCATCATGCGACGCGCGTTTCGGTCTGCATGACCTCATCAGGCATGAAATTTTGAGAAATTGGCCTCATTACCTCTCTCTGAGCAAGATGTCCCCTCATCTGCTGGAGGAAAAATGAGCCAGAATTGCAAAACGAGGTTTTATAGAAGAGCCTGCAGGGGGCGTGGCTTGCGCTCCCAACTGCAATCAGTCGCTCCTCCCGAGTGCCTGCAGGTGGCGTCTGCACACAACTGCAATACTTAGTCACTCCACAGACAAAAGAGAACTATCTGGTTACATAATCACTCCAGAAGGTAAGTATAATTCATCCAGACCAGCTGGGTGGAGCACTCTAATATCACAGCACTGCACACAAGTAAATATCAAGTCAATATCACCACACACAATTAAAGAAGTATTAAATCATTAAATCACTTCAAGAAAAAAATCCAGATAAGTTCTCCATGTCTGTGACCTCTGACCCCTATTTTTTCTTAATTGGGTCTGCCAATCGGCCAACACCACACTCAAACGATGCCAAACAGAGCCACCAGGGGGCCGTACGAAGGGCAGGGCGCCACCCAACGGACAGACCGGAGGCACGGGCTAGTTAGGTGTTGGGGGTTAAGGTTAGGGTTAGGGTTGGGGGTAGGGTTAGGGTTAGGCACTGTCCATCAACAATCCGCCCAGTGACCCCCCACCAGACGCACACCCCCCAGGGACCCCGAACGAACACCGCCGAACGTGGCGTCAGACACATTATTCAATCAAATTTCATCATGCGACGCGCGTTTCGGTCTGCATGACCTCATCAGGCATGAAATTTTGAGAAATTGGCCTCATTACCTCTCTCTGAGCAAGATGTCCCCTCATCTGCTGGAGGAAAAATGAGCCAGAATTGCAAAACGAGGTTTTATAGAAGAGCCTGCAGGGGGCGTGGCTTGCGCTCCCAACTGCAATCAGTCGCTCCTCCCGAGTGCCTGCAGGTGGCGTCTGCACACAACTGCAATACTTAGTCACTCCACAGACAAAAGAGAACTATCTGGTTACATAATCACTCCAGAAGGTAAGTATAATTCATCCAGACCAGCTGGGTGGAGCACTCTAATATCACAGCACTGCACACAAGTAAATATCAAGTCAATATCACCACACACAATTAAAGAAGTATTAAATCATTAAATCACTTCAAGAAAAAAATCCAGATAAGTTCTCCATGTCTGTGACCTCTGACCCCTATTTTTTCTTAATTGGGTCTGCCAATCGGCCAACACCACACTCAAACGATGCCAAACAGAGCCACCAGGGGGCCGTACGAAGGGCAGGGCGCCACCCAACGGACAGACCGGAGGCACGGGCTAGTTAGGTGTTGGGGGTTAAGGTTAGGGTTAGGGTTGGGGGTAGGGTTAGGGTTAGGCACTGTCCATCAACAATCCGCCCAGTGACCCCCCACCAGACGCACACCCCCCAGGGACCCCGAACGAACACCGCCGAACGTGGCGTCAGACACATTATTCAATCAAATTTCATCATGCGACGCGCGTTTCGGTCTGCATGACCTCATCAGGCATGAAATTTTGAGAAATTGGCCTCATTACCTCTCTCTGAGCAAGATGTCCCCTCATCTGCTGGAGGAAAAATGAGCCAGAATTGCAAAACGAGGTTTTATAGAAGAGCCTGCAGGGGGCGTGGCTTGCGCTCCCAACTGCAATCAGTCGCTCCTCCCGAGTGCCTGCAGGTGGCGTCTGCACACAACTGCAATACTTAGTCACTCCACAGACAAAAGAGAACTATCTGGTTACATAATCACTCCAGAAGGTAAGTATAATTCATCCAGACCAGCTGGGTGGAGCACTCTAATATCACAGCACTGCACACAAGTAAATATCAAGTCAATATCACCACACACAATTAAAGAAGTATTAAATCATTAAATCACTTCAAGAAAAAAATCCAGATAAGTTCTCCATGTCTGTGACCTCTGACCCCTATTTTTTCTTAATTGGGTCTGCCAATCGGCCAACACCACACTCAAACGATGCCAAACAGAGCCACCAGGGGGCCGTACGAAGGGCAGGGCGCCACCCAACGGACAGACCGGAGGCACGGGCTAGTTAGGTGTTGGGGGTTAAGGTTAGGGTTAGGGTTGGGGGTAGGGTTAGGGTTAGGCACTGTCCATCAACAATCCGCCCAGTGACCCCCCACCAGACGCACACCCCCCAGGGACCCCGAACGAACACCGCCGAACGTGGCGTCAGACACATTATTCAATCAAATTTCATCATGCGACGCGCGTTTCGGTCTGCATGACCTCATCAGGCATGAAATTTTGAGAAATTGGCCTCATTACCTCTCTCTGAGCAAGATGTCCCCTCATCTGCTGGAGGAAAAATGAGCCAGAATTGCAAAACGAGGTTTTATAGAAGAGCCTGCAGGGGGCGTGGCTTGCGCTCCCAACTGCAATCAGTCGCTCCTCCCGAGTGCCTGCAGGTGGCGTCTGCACACAACTGCAATACTTAGTCACTCCACAGACAAAAGAGAACTATCTGGTTACATAATCACTCCAGAAGGTAAGTATAATTCATCCAGACCAGCTGGGTGGAGCACTCTAATATCACAGCACTGCACACAAGTAAATATCAAGTCAATATCACCACACACAATTAAAGAAGTATTAAATCATTAAATCACTTCAAGAAAAAAATCCAGATAAGTTCTCCATGTCTGTGACCTCTGACCCCTATTTTTTCTTAATTGGGTCTGCCAATCGGCCAACACCACACTCAAACGATGCCAAACAGAGCCACCAGGGGGCCGTACGAAGGGCAGGGCGCCACCCAACGGACAGACCGGAGGCACGGGCTAGTTAGGTGTTGGGGGTTAAGGTTAGGGTTAGGGTTGGGGGTAGGGTTAGGGTTAGGCACTGTCCATCAACAATCCGCCCAGTGACCCCCCACCAGACGCACACCCCCCAGGGACCCCGAACGAACACCGCCGAACGTGGCGTCAGACACATTATTCAATCAAATTTCATCATGCGACGCGCGTTTCGGTCTGCATGACCTCATCAGGCATGAAATTTTGAGAAATTGGCCTCATTACCTCTCTCTGAGCAAGATGTCCCCTCATCTGCTGGAGGAAAAATGAGCCAGAATTGCAAAACGAGGTTTTATAGAAGAGCCTGCAGGGGGCGTGGCTTGCGCTCCCAACTGCAATCAGTCGCTCCTCCCGAGTGCCTGCAGGTGGCGTCTGCACACAACTGCAATACTTAGTCACTCCACAGACAAAAGAGAACTATCTGGTTACATAATCACTCCAGAAGGTAAGTATAATTCATCCAGACCAGCTGGGTGGAGCACTCTAATATCACAGCACTGCACACAAGTAAATATCAAGTCAATATCACCACACACAATTAAAGAAGTATTAAATCATTAAATCACTTCAAGAAAAAAATCCAGATAAGTTCTCCATGTCTGTGACCTCTGACCCCTATTTTTTCTTAATTGGGTCTGCCAATCGGCCAACACCACACTCAAACGATGCCAAACAGAGCCACCAGGGGGCCGTACGAAGGGCAGGGCGCCACCCAACGGACAGACCGGAGGCACGGGCTAGTTAGGTGTTGGGGGTTAAGGTTAGGGTTAGGGTTGGGGGTAGGGTTAGGGTTAGGCACTGTCCATCAACAATCCGCCCAGTGACCCCCCACCAGACGCACACCCCCCAGGGACCCCGAACGAACACCGCCGAACGTGGCGTCAGACACATTATTCAATCAAATTTCATCATGCGACGCGCGTTTCGGTCTGCATGACCTCATCAGGCATGAAATTTTGAGAAATTGGCCTCATTACCTCTCTCTGAGCAAGATGTCCCCTCATCTGCTGGAGGAAAAATGAGCCAGAATTGCAAAACGAGGTTTTATAGAAGAGCCTGCAGGGGGCGTGGCTTGCGCTCCCAACTGCAATCAGTCGCTCCTCCCGAGTGCCTGCAGGTGGCGTCTGCACACAACTGCAATACTTAGTCACTCCACAGACAAAAGAGAACTATCTGGTTACATAATCACTCCAGAAGGTAAGTATAATTCATCCAGACCAGCTGGGTGGAGCACTCTAATATCACAGCACTGCACACAAGTAAATATCAAGTCAATATCACCACACACAATTAAAGAAGTATTAAATCATTAAATCACAATTAAAGAAGTATAGGGTTAGGGTTAGGGTTAGGGTTAGGGTTAGGGTTAGGGTTAGGGTTAGGGTTAGGGTTAGGGTTAGGGTTAGGGTTAGGGTTAGGGTTAGGGTTAGGGTTAGGGTTAGGGTTAGGGTTAGGGTTAGGGTTAGGGTTAGGGTTAGGGTTAGGGTTAGGGTTAGGGTTAGGGTTAGGGTTAGGGTTAGGGTTAGGGTTAGGGTTAGGGTTAGGGTTAGGGTTAGGGTTAGGGTTAGGGTTAGGGTTAGGGTTAGGGTTAGGGTTAGGGTTAGGGTTAGGGTTAGGGTTAGGGTTAGGGTTAGGGTTAGGGTTAGGGTTAGGGTTAGGGTTAGGGTTAGGGTTAGGGTTAGGGTTAGGGTTAGGGTTAGGGTTAGGGTTAGGGTTAGGGTTAGGGTTAGGGTTAGGGTTAGGGTTAGGGTTAGGGTTAGGGTTAGGGTTAGGGTTAGGGTTAGGGTTAGGGTTAGGGTTAGGGTTAGGGTTAGGGTTAGGGTTAGGGTTAGGGTTAGGGTTAGGGTTAGGGTTAGGGTTAGGGTTAGGGTTAGGGTTAGGGTTAGGGTTAGGGTTAGGGTTAGGGTTAGGGTTAGGGTTAGGGTTAGGGTTAGGGTTAGGGTTAGGGTTAGGGTTAGGGTTAGGGTTAGGGTTAGGGTTAGGGTTAGGGTTAGGGTTAGGGTTAGGGTTAGGGTTAGGGTTAGGGTTAGGGTTAGGGTTAGGGTTAGGGTTAGGGTTAGGGTTAGGGTTAGGGTTAGGGTTAGGGTTAGGGTTAGGGTTAGGGTTAGGGTTAGGGTTAGGGTTAGGGTTAGGGTTAGGGTTAGGGTTAGGGTTAGGGTTAGGGTTAGGGTTAGGGTTAGGGTTAGGGTTAGGGTTAGGGTTAGGGTTAGGGTTAGGGTTAGGGTTAGGGTTAGGGTTAGGGTTAGGGTTAGGGTTAGGGTTAGGGTTAGGGTTAGGGTTAGGGTTAGGGTTAGGGTTAGGGTTAGGGTTAGGGTTAGGGTTAGGGTTAGGGTTAGGGTTAGGGTTAGGGTTAGGGTTAGGGTTAGGGTTAGGGTTAGGGTTAGGGTTAGGGTTAGGGTTAGGGTTAGGGTTAGGGTTAGGGTTAGGGTTAGGGTTAGGGTTAGGGTTAGGGTTAGGGTTAGGGTTAGGGTTAGGGTTAGGGTTAGGGTTAGGGTTAGGGTTAGGGTTAGGGTTAGGGTTAGGGTTAGGGTTAGGGTTAGGGTTAGGGTTAGGGTTAGGGTTAGGGTTAGGGTTAGGGTTAGGGTTAGGGTTAGGGTTAGGGTTAGGGTTAGGGTTAGGGTTAGGGTTAGGGTTAGGGTTAGGGTTAGGGTTAGGGTTAGGGTTAGGGTTAGGGTTAGGGTTAGGGGTTAGGGTTAGGGTTAGGGTTAGGGTTAGGGTTAGGGTTAGGGTTAGGGTTAGGGTTAGGGTTAGGGTTAGGGTTAGGGTTAGGGTTAGGGTTAGGGTTAGGGTTAGGGTTAGGGTTAGGGTTAGGGTTAGGGTTAGGGTTAGGGTTAGGGTTAGGGTTAGGGTTAGGGTTAGGGTTAGGGTTAGGGTTAGGGTTAGGGTTAGGGTTAGGGTTAGGGTTAGGGTTAGGGTTAGGGTTAGGGTTAGGGTTAGGGTTAGGGTTAGGGTTAGGGTTAGGGTTAGGGTTAGGGTTAGGGTTAGGGTTAGGGTTAGGGTTAGGGTTAGGGTTAGGGTTAGGGTTAGGGTTAGGGTTAGGGTTAGGGTTAGGGTTAGGGTTAGGGTTAGGGTTAGGGTTAGGGTTAGGGTTAGGGTTAGGGTTAGGGTTAGGGTTAGGGTTAGGGTTAGGGTTAGGGTTAGGGTTAGGGTTAGGGTTAGGGTTAGGGTTAGGGTTAGGGTTAGGGTTAGGGTTAGGGTTAGGGTTAGGGTTAGGGTTAGGGTTAGGGTTAGGGTTAGGGTTAGGGTTAGGGTTAGGGTTAGGGTTAGGGTTAGGGTTAGGGTTAGGGTTAGGGTTAGGGTTAGGGTTAGGGTTAGGGTTAGGGTTAGGGTTAGGGTTAGGGTTAGGGTTAGGGTTAGGGTTAGGGTTAGGGTTAGGGTTAGGGTTAGGGTTAGGGTTAGGGTTAGGGTTAGGGTTAGGGTTAGGGTTAGGGTTAGGGTTAGGGTTAGGGTTAGGGTTAGGGTTAGGGTTAGGGTTAGGGTTAGGGTTAGGGTTAGGGTTAGGGTTAGGGTTAGGGTTAGGGTTAGGGTTAGGGTTAGGGTTAGGGTTAGGGTTAGGGTTAGGGTTAGGGTTAGGGTTAGGGTTAGGGTTAGGGTTAGGGTTAGGGTTAGGGTTAGGGTTAGGGTTAGGGTTAGGGTTAGGGTTAGGGTTAGGGTTAGGGTTAGGGTTAGGGTTAGGGTTAGGGTTAGGGTTAGGGTTAGGGTTAGGGTTAGGGTTAGGGTTAGGGTTAGGGTTAGGGTTAGGGTTAGGGTTAGGGTTAGGGTTAGGGTTAGGGTTAGGGTTAGGGTTAGGGTTAGGGTTAGGGTTAGGGTTAGGGTTAGGGTTAGGGTTAGGGTTAGGGTTAGGGTTAGGGTTAGGGTTAGGGTTAGGGTTAGGGTTAGGGTTAGGGTTAGGGTTAGGGTTAGGGTTAGGGTTAGGGTTAGGGTTAGGGTTAGGGTTAGGGTTAGGGTTAGGGTTAGGGTTAGGGTTAGGGTTAGGGTTAGGGTTAGGGTTAGGGTTAGGGTTAGGGTTAGGGTTAGGGTTAGGGTTAGGGTTAGGGTTAGGGTTAGGGTTAGGGTTAGGGTTAGGGTTAGGGTTAGGGTTAGGGTTAGGGTTAGGGTTAGGGTTAGGGTTAGGGTTAGGGTTAGGGTTAGGGTTAGGGTTAGGGTTAGGGTTAGGGTTAGGGTTAGGGTTAGGGTTAGGGTTAGGGTTAGGGTTAGGGTTAGGGTTAGGGTTAGGGTTAGGGTTAGGGTTAGGGTTAGGGTTAGGGTTAGGGTTAGGGTTAGGGTTAGGGTTAGGGTTAGGGTTAGGGTTAGGGTTAGGGTTAGGGTTAGGGTTAGGGTTAGGGTTAGGGTTAGGGTTAGGGTTAGGGTTAGGGTTAGGGTTAGGGTTAGGGTTAGGGTTAGGGTTAGGGTTAGGGTTAGGGTTAGGGTTAGGGTTAGGGTTAGGGTTAGGGTTAGGGTTAGGGTTAGGGTTAGGGTTAGGGTTAGGGTTAGGGTTAGGGTTAGGGTTAGGGTTAGGGTTAGGGTTAGGGTTAGGGTTAGGGTTAGGGTTAGGGTTAGGGTTAGGGTTAGGGTTAGGGTT
>NC_084561.2:0-112500 GCF_033978685.3 Nerophis lumbriciformis
ATATTTCATGCAGCAACACAACAAATCTTTCCTCCGTTTGACGTTTGCTGCAAAGGTGACTGACTGAACATGTCACATGTGGGCAGGAAGGACTGTGGCCCAGCAGACAGCAGATGGCGCTGTGGTGAAACAAAGACTTTGAAATGTGAGGGTCAGAAATGGCGTCCGGTGTGTATATATATACATAAATATATATATATATATATATATATATTATAAATGTATATATGTATGTATGTATGTATATATATATGTATGTATGTATGTACCAGTGACGTGCGGTGAGGTTGATGGCTGGTGAGGCACTGACTTCATCACAGTCAGATTTACAAACATATGAACCCTAAAGAGTATCTTATTCACCATTTGATTGGCAGCAGTTAACGGGTTATGTTTAAAAGCTCATACCAGCATTCTTCCCTGCTTGGCACTCAGCATCAAGGCTTGGAATTGGGGGTTAAATCACCAAAAATGATTCCCGGGCGCGGCCACCGCTGCTGCCCACTGCTCCCCTCACCTCCCAGGGGGTGATCAAGGGGATGGGTCAAATGCAGAGGACACATTTCATTACACCTAGTGTGTGTGTGACAATCATTGCTACTTTAACTTAACTTTAACTTTACACATACAAACTGTAGCACACAAAAAAGCACATTTAATAAAAAAGACGTTATTATGGTCTTACCTTTACTTATAAATGAAGTCCATGTGCCGCTCCTTCTGAACAAAAACATCGATAACTTGTTTATAGAAGTCTTCCTTATCTTTCTTCAGTTTTAAAAGTCTCTCTGTCTCGATGGAGATCTTCCTTTAATTATTACCTCCTGCTTCCATTGAAAGTCCAGTTTAGAAAACTGTTTTATTTTAGATATGTAATCCTCCATGTTAAAAGTCCAGGCGAGAGGAAAAAATAAACGATCGCTGCTAACTGTTGCTACTTGTTGTCACTTCTTCTGCAGCCGAGTAGTCGCAGAAATGATCTCTGGGATCACTAGCGCCCTCTACCAGCAGGAGGCGGGATTACTGCGAGCCTCAGCCAGTGCGTCTTCGCAGCCGTTTTATGATCGCTCAGCACAAGAAATACGTTACACACATACAGTTGTTGACAAAATACACTGTACATTATATACCTCAGCTAACTAAACTATGGAAATGTATAATATAGTTCATATAGCAATACAGTCTCACTGCACAGCAGGTTAGCAGTTAGCCGAGTCATTGCGCAATCCATGGTGAGGCACTGAGTGACGTGCCTCAACTGGCTGCTGATCACAGCACCGTCTCTTCTCAGTATTTGAACGGCAAATGTGACAATTCAGCGATTTTGAATAAAAATGATCTAAAACTGGTGAAGTTAAATGGAAAATAACTTTATAGTATAATCACTGGATACATATAACAATTTAATTTTTTTTAAATTTTTTTTTACATTATTTTTCTTTCCATGATGGCACGTGAGGCCCCGCCTCACCTGCCTCCCCTGACTGCACCTCACTGACATGTATATATATATATATATATATATATACATATATATATACAGTATATATATATATATATATATATATATATATATATATATATATATACAGTATATATACATATATTAAGGCTGAAACGACGCATCGACGTAGTCGACGTCATCGGTTACGTAAATACATCGACGCCGTTTTTGTGCGTCAGCGCGTCGCATATTTACGTCACACTACTTTAATGTCATGGCGGAGCGCAAAGCAGACGATGCGAGCGAGGGGAAAAAAGCACGCCAAAAGTCGTCAAAAGTGTGGGAGTATTTCAATAAACGGCCTAATAATGTTGTTGTATGCACACTGTGTCGAGCGGAAATGGCCTATCATAGCAGCACAACGGCTATGAACGAACATTTGAAAAGAAAACACCCGACAGCGTTCTTGCCATCACCATCAACAAGTCAATCGTCCGCGTGCGTATAGGTTGTCATCATTACACAAAAACATGAATGTGTCATTTGTATCTGCGTTGTAAATTCATAAACTAAAGCACCGTTTCGCTCTGAGAGGCGCGTTTGGCGTGCCTGTTCAGTGTTTACAAAGACGCGCTCCTCTTTAACACTGTGGAGAGGCGGCGGCGGCGAGTGAGCGGCGAGGCGGGGCGCGCCGGGAGCGACGCCGCAATCGTGCCCAGGTGCGCGATCCGCGCAGTTGGAAGAGAAAAGACTTTGTGTAAAATTAAAAGATTGTAAACCTGGCAAAGCCGTCTGGCGTTCAGTCTGTCGGTCCTGAAAGAACCCCACGGCACAAGACGTGTCACAAACGCTAACGTTAATTAGTTGTGCAAATACCTTTTACAACATTAACAGTTACATATACTATGTACAAACCAACAATTAACTTTCACTTTAATCATACTATCATTGTTGTGTTATTAAGCAAAATAAGCAATACTTTTACTTTTGTTGAAATGTTTACACTGTACACTTTTTTGTATTGGATGTTTAGCTTTATTTTTGCACATTTTAGCAAATAAGCAATACTTTTACTTTTGTTGAAATGTTTACACTTGTTACAGAATATTTCCGTTTTACACTTTTTTGTATTGGATGTTTATCTTTATTTTTGCACATTTTAAAGCAAAATAAGCAATACTTTTACTTTTGAAATGCTTATACTATTGCAGAATATTAAGATTTGCACTGGATGTTTACTTTTATATTTGCACATTAAAAAGCAAATAAGCTACTTTTAATTTTGTTAAATGTTAAAAGTTTTACATGTTTACATTGTTACAGAATATTTTGTCATGTTGTTGTCAATGTTGACTGAGTGGCCATACTTTTTTTTTTGTAAATAAAAGCCATGCCTTTTGAAAAAACTGGCCTACATTTATTTTTTTCATCTTCATTTTAAATAAATAAAAAAATCGGTAAAAGGAAAAATAATCTATAGATTAATCGAAAAAATAATCTATAGATTAACCGATTAATCGAAAAAATAATCTATAGATTAACCGATAGAAAAATAATCGTTAGCTGCAGCCCTAATATATATATATATATATATATATATATATATATATATATATATATATATATATATATATATATATATATATATATATATATATATATATATACTATATATACTGTATATATATATATATACTATATATACTATATATATATATATATATATATACTATACTATATATATATATATATATATATATACTATATATACTGTATATATATATATATATATATATGTGTATACTGTATATAGTAGACGAGTCGAGGTATCCGTTATACAGTGCTCAATATCGGGGGTAGAGCGGAATATACGTTAGGTCAGAAGAAAACACAGAAGCTATTTCATCCCTACAAGCCTGACCTAACGTATATATATATATATATATATATATATATATATATATATATATATATATATATATATATATATATATATATATATCGCAGGAAATAGTCAGAGACCAACCAGAAATCACAATCTGTCTATCAACCCAGCAGGCACAAGACATTGATACAATGTTGATTATACGTACATGTCCTTTAAAATTGACCTTGAAACAGCGTTGCCAAATAGTTGTATTTGTAAATTGAGACAACGTTGATGTCCAACGTTGGATCCACGTTGTTGGTTGGGAAATGACCAAATGTCAATGTTCAAATCATCGTCAGAACCCAACATTGATTAAACGTTGTCAAAAAGCATGTTGTTTCAACGTTGTATTTGTGTTGTCGAATATTGGTTGGGAAATGACCAAAACTGTGCTGGGAAGTGTCTCAAAGGGCTTTACAACCCACAACAGAATCCCCTGATCTGAACCCAAGGAAAAACTCCAAAAGCCTGATCTGGGAAAAAGAAGAAAACCTTGGCAAGGGGCCGCAGATGTGGGGACTCCCTCTTGGGTAACTGGCTGCAATGAATGCCGAGTGGGCACAGTTACTGAATTGTTCCATGAATCCATAATGTGAGAGTCCAGTCCACCAGGAAGCCAACAGATGGTCGTGTGTGGGGGGGGAGACTAATGAGTCAAAATACAAATGGCTATAGTCGCCTGCAAAAAGACAACAGGATATCAAATATCCTTTAACTCAGCGCCGAGGATGAGATCAACACTTGAATTCATTTGACTCAACGGGTGTTGCTGTTTTGGTTAGCAACTAAGTTGTACTGTGCTCAGCAGTTAACGCTCACCTTCACTTTAATCAACGTCACTACTTGTATTTTTTTGCAGTGGACATTGATTTGTTGCATTGTTTTGAGTTGCGTGGTCGGAATCAAGCATGTGGTTCTTGAAAAGCAAAAAGTGAGTTTTTTTGTTTCCTTCAAGGAGGTTTTGTGTAATTCTGCTAACTGCTGGTGAAAAAGGTCATTAAAGCAACAAAGGCGGTGGTGGCCTAAGTCTTTTTGCGCAGCACTGCGTATTTATTGCCCTTTTTAAGACCTTGAATTTATATGTCTCTTAAAAGTCTCCATTTTCCTCCAATCAGGCAGCCAGTCGGCCGGCGCTCCATAAATAACAGGATGGTGAAAGACACAATCATGGCAATAATAAGTGGCTGTCACACAGATGTTGGTGTGTGTGTGCACCCACTGATTACTGTACGTCATGTACACTCTGGTGTGTGTGTGCACCCACTGATTACTGTACGTCATGTACACATTAGTGATTACTGTACCTTTCATTGATTGTACATTATAGCAAGTCATTTCCCATTCAAAACATTGTTTCTGGGTGTGGTAATCTATTATTATTAATCGTTGTAATGTGTTTATTTTTAATATTTATTTGAATATATATATATTTTTAAATGTTTATATTTTTTCCTCTTTTTCTCTTTATATTGTTGCATTTATCTTTATTTTATTTTAGTTTTAGTTTTCATCCCTTGTGTGTTAAACATACTTGGCCAATAAATTTTCATTCTAATATATTGTACAGTATTTTGATTGAATGTTACTTAATGTATTCCTGATTTTTTTATTTTTATTTACTTTTTCTTTTTTTTTTAAATGTATATTTTTGAAATAAAATGTCATTTTTTTTATTTGAATATTTTTTCCTTATTATTTCTAATTATTTATATTTTTCCCTCAGTTATTAGTTCTTTTTTTTCATTTTATATACAAATGCAGTAGTCAAATAGACTAAATAAACATTTAGTCTATTTTGACTAATTGCAATTTTCCTATTTTTTTAATTAACGTATTTGTCTCATTTATTAGACTTTTTTTAATGATAAATTAATAGTTTTTTTATGTCTATTTTTATTTTCCTTTTTAATATAATTTTTTTAAATTAATTTAATTATTTCATTCATTTAAATAAATCTATTTTCCTTCAAAATCTATTATTTTTATCTCTACAATAATCTTTTTTTTTTGCTTATTATTATTATTATTATTATTATTTACTTAATACTAATTATTTATTAATTTATTTATTTCATGCATTTGAAAAATAAAGAAAATTAATAAAAAACTAGTATGTCTATTTTTATTTTCCTTTTTTTAATATAATTTTTTTAAATTAATTTAATTCTTTCATTCATTTCAATAAATCTATTTTCCTTCAAAATCTATTATTTTTATCTCTACAATAATCTTTTTTTTTTGCTTATTATTATTATTATTATTATTTACTTAATACTAATTATTTATTAATGTATTTATTTCATGCATTTGAAAAATAAAGAAAATTAATAAAAAACTATTATGTCTATTTTTATTTTCCTTTTTTAATATAATTTTTTTTAAATTAATTTAATTATTTCATTCATTTAAATAAATCTATTTTCCTTCAAAATCTATTATTTTTATCTCTACAATAATCTTTTTTTTGCTTATTATTATTATTATTATTTACTTAATACTTATTATTTATTAATTTATTTATTTCATGCATTTGAAAAATAAAGAAAATTAATAAAAAACTATTATGTCTATTTTTATTTTCCTTTTTTTAATATAATTTTTTTTAAATTACTTTAATTATTTCATTCATTTAAATAAATCTATTTTCCTTCAAAATCTATTCTTTTTATCTCTACAATAATCTTATTTTTTTCTTCTTATTATTATTATTATTTACTTAATACTTATTATTTATTAATTAATTTATTTCATGCATTTGAAAAATAAAGAAAATTAATAAAAAAACTATCATTATTTTAATCCCTATATTGATTTCATTATTTTTTTCCCAATGGGCGGCGCAGCTTTTATCTCAATAATAATAATTGTTCTTTTTTGTTCATTATTATTATTTACTTAATACAGTAGTCAAATAGACTAAATAAACATTTAGTCTATTTTGACTAATTGCAATTTTCCTATTTTTTTAATTAACGTATTCATCTCATTTATTAGACTTTTTTTTAATGATAAATGAATTGTTTTTTTATGTCTATTTTTATTTTCCTTTTTTTAATATAATTTTTTAAAATTAATTTAATTATT
Source organism: Nerophis lumbriciformis (assembly GCF_033978685.3). Lineage (NCBI taxonomy): Eukaryota > Metazoa > Chordata > Actinopteri > Syngnathiformes > Syngnathidae > Nerophis > Nerophis lumbriciformis. Next base: position 6,459 of record NC_084561.2, read on the forward strand.
TCATTCATTTAAATAAATCTATTTTCCTTCAAAATCTATTCTTTTTATCTCTACAATAATCTTTTTTGTTTTGCTTATTATTATTATTATTATTTACTTAATACTTATTATTTATTAATTTATTTATTTCATGCATTTGAAAAATAAAGAAAATTAATAAAAAACTATCATTATTTTTAATCCCTATTTTGATTTCATTAATTTTTTCCCAATGGGCGGCGCGGCTTTTATCTCAATAATAATAATTGTTCTTTTTTGTTCATTATTATTATTTACTTAATACAGTAGTCAAATAGACTAAATAAACATTTAGTCTATTTTGACTAATTGCAATTTTCCTATTTTTTAATTAACGTATTTATCTCATTTATTAGACTTTTTTTAATGATAAATGAATAGTTTTTTTTATGTCTATTTTTATTTTCCTTTTTTTAATATAATTTTTTTAAATTAATTTCATTATTTCATTCATTTAAATAAATCTATTTTCCTTCAAAATCTATTCTTTTTATCTCTACAATAATCTTCTTTTTTTTTTTGCTTATTATTATTATTATTTACTTAATACTTATTATTTATTAATTTATTTATTTCATGCATTTGAAAAATAAAAAAAATTAATAAAAAACTATCATGTCTATTTTTATTTTCCTTTTTTTAATATAATTTTTTTAAAGTAATTTAATTATTTCATTCATTTAAATAAATCTATTTTCCTTCAAAATCTATTTTTTTTATCTCTACAATAATCTTTTTTTTGTTGCTTATTATTATTATTATTATTATTTACTTAATACTTATTATTTATTAATTTATTTATTTCATGCATTTGAAAAATAAAGAAAATTAATAAAAAAAACTATTATGTCTATTTTTATTTTCCTTTTTTAATATATATTTTTTAAATTAATGTAATTATTTCATTCATTTAAATACATCTATTTTCCTTAAAGATATATTCTTTTTATCTCTACAATAATCTTTTTTTTTTGCTTATTATTATTATTATTATTTACTTAATACTAATTATTTATTAATTTATTTATTTCATGCATTTGAAAAATAAAGAAAATTAATAAAAAACTATTATGTCTATTTTTATTTTCCTTTTTTTAATATAATTTTTCAAAATTAATTTAATTATTTCATTCATTTAAATAAATCTATTTTCCTTCAAAATCTATTATTTTTATCTCTACAATAATCTTTTTATTTTTGCTTATTATTATTATTATTAACTTAATACTTATTATTTATTAATTTATTTATTTCATGCTTTTGAAAAATAAAGAAAATTAATAAAAAACTATGTCTATTTTTATTTTCCTTTTTTTAATATAATTTTTTAAAATTAATTTAATTATTTTATTCATTTAAATAAATCTATTTTCCTTCAAAATCTATTCTTTTTATCTCTACAATAATCTTTTTTTTTGCTTATTATTATTATTATTATTTACTTAATACTTATTATTTATTAATTTATTTATTTCATGCATTTGAAAAATAAAGAAAATTAATAAAAAACTATTATGTCTATTTTTATTTTCCGTTTTTTAATATAATTTTTTTAAATTAATTTAATTATTTCATTCATTTAAATAAATCTATTTTCCTTCAAAATCTAGTCTTTTTATCTCTACAATAATCTTTTTTTTTTTCTTATTATTATTATTTATTTAATACTTATTATTTATTAATTTATTTATTTCATGCATTTGAAAAATAAAGAAAATTAATAAAAAACGATTATGTCTATTTTTATTTTCCTTTTTTTAATATAATTTAAAAAAAAATAATTTAATTATTTCATTCATTTTAATACATCTATTTTCCTTCAAAATCTATTCTTTTTATCTCTACAATAATCTTTTTTTTTTTGCTTATTATTATTATTATTATTTACTTAATACTTATTATTTATTAATTTATTTATTTCATGCATTTGAAAAATAAAGAAAATTAATAAAAAACTATGTCTATTTTTATTTTCCTTTTTTTAATATAATTTTTTAAAATTAATTTAATTATTTCATTCATTTAAATAAATCTATTTTCCTTCAAAATCTAGTCTTTTTATCTCTACAATAATCTTTTTTTTTTCTTATTATTATTATTTATTTAATACTTATTATTTATTAATTTATTTATTTCATGCATTTGAAAAATAAAGAAAATTAATAAAAAACGATTATGTCTATTTTTATTTTCCTTTTTTTAATATAATTTAAAAAAAAATAATTTAATTATTTCATTCATTTTAATAAATCTATTTTCCTTCAAAATCTATTCTTTTTATCTCTACAATAATCTTTTTTTTTTTGCTTATTATTATTATTATTATTTACTTAATACTTATTATTTATTAATTTATTTATTTCATGCATTTGAAAAATAAAGAAAATTAATAAAAAACTATGTCTATTTTTATTTTCCTTTTTTTAATATAATTTTTTAAAATTAATTTAATTATTTTATTCATTTAAATAAATCTATTTTCCTTCAAAATCTAGTCTTTTTATCTCTACAATAATCTTTTTTTTTTTGCTTATTATTATTATTTACTTAATACTTATTATTTATTAATTTATTTATTTCATGCATTTGAAAAATAAAGAAAATTAATAAAAAACGATTATGTCTATTTTTATTTTCCTTTTTTTAATATAATTTTAAAAAAAATAATTTAATTATTTCATTCATTTTAATAAATCTATTTTCCTTCAAAATCTATTCTTTTTATCTCTACAATAATCTTTTTTTTTGCTTATTATTATTATTATTATTTACTTAATACTTATTATTTATTAATTTATTTATTTCATGCATTTGAAAAATAAAGAAAATTAATAAAAAAACTATCATTATTTTTAATCCCTATATTGATTTCATTATTTTTTTCCCAATGGGCGGCGCAGCTTTTATCTCAATAATAATAATTGTTCTTTTTTGTTCATTATTATTATTTACTTAATACAGTAGTCAAATAGACTAAATAAACATTTAGTCTATTTTGACTAATTGCAATTTTCCTATTTTTTTAATTAACGTATTCATCTCATTTATTAGACTTTTTTTTAATGATAAATGAATTGTTTTTTTATGTCTATTTTTATTTTCCTTTTTTTAATATAATTTTTTTAAATTAATTTAATTATTTCATTCATTTGAATAAATCTATTTTCCTTCAAAATCTATTCTTTTTATCTCTACAATAATCTTTTTTGTTTTGCTTATTATTATTATTATTATTTACTTAATACTTATTATTTATTAATTTATTTATTTCATGCATTTGAAAAATAAAGAAAATTAATAAAAAACTATCATTATTTTTAATCCCTATATTGATTTCATTATTTTTTTCCCAATTGGCGGCGCAGCTTTTATCTCAATAATAATAATTGTTCTTTTTTGTTCATTATTATTATTTACTTAATACAGTAGTCAAATAGACTAAATAAACATTTAGTCTATTTTGACTAATTGCAATTTTCCTATTTTTTTAATTAACGTATTTATCTCATTTATTAGACTTTTTTTTAAATGATAAATTAATAGTTTTTTTATGTCTATTTTTATTTTCCTTTTTTAAATATAATTTTAAAAAATTAATTAAATTCTTTCATTCATTTAAATAAATCTATTTTCCTATAAAATCTATTCTTTTTATCTCTAAAAATAATCTTTTTGTGTGTGTTTATTATTATTATTATTTACTTAATACTTATTATTTATTAATTTATTTATTTCATGCATTTGAAAAATAAAGAAAATTAATAAAAAACTATTATGTCTATTTTTATTTTCCTTTTTTTAATATAATTTTTTTTAAATTAATTTAATTATTTCATTCATTTAAATAAATCTATTTTCCTTCAAAATCTATTCTTTTTATCTCTACAATAATCTTTTTTTTTTGCTTATTATTATTATTATTTACTTAATACTTATTATTTATTAATGTATTTATTTCATGCATTTGAAAAATAAAGAAAATTAATAAAAAACTATCATTATTTGTAATCCCTATTTTTATTTCATTAATTTTTTCCCAATGGGCGGCGCGGCGCGGCTTTTATCTCAATAATAATAATTGTTCTTTTTTGTACATTATTATTATTTACTTAATACAGTAGTCAAATAGACTAAATAAACATTTAGTCTATTTTGACTAATTGCAATTTTCCTATTTTTTTAATTAACGTATTTATCTCATTTATTAGACTTTTTTTTAATGATAAATCAATAGTTTTTTTTATGTCTATTTTTATTTTTTTAATTAATTTAATTATTTCATTCATTTAAATAAATCTATTTTCCTTCAAAATCTATTCTTTTTATCTCTACAATAATCTTTTTTTTTTTTGCTTATTATTATTATTATTATTTACTTAATACTTATTATTTATTAATTTATTTATTTCATGCATTTGAAAAATAAAGAAAATTAATAAAAAACTAATATGTCTATTTTTATTTTCCGTTTTTTAATATAATTTTTTTTAAATTAATTTAATTATTTCATTCATTTAAATAAATCTATTTTCCTTCAAAATCTATTCTTTTTATCGCTACAATAATCTTCTTTTTTTTTGCTTATTATTATTATTATTTACTTAATACTTATTATTTATTAATTTATTTATTTCATGCATTTGAAAAATAAAGAAAATTAATAAAAAACTATTATGTCTATTTTTATTTTCCTTTTTTTAATATAATTTTTTAAAATTAATTTAATTATTTCATTCATTTAAATAAATCTATTTTCCTTCAAAATCTATTCTTTTTATCTCTACAATAATCTTTTTTTTTGCTTATTATTATTATTTACTTAATACTAATTATTTATTAATTTATTTATTTCATGCATTTGAAAAATAAAGAAAATTAATAAAAAACTATTATGTCTATTTTTATTTTTATTTTTTTAATATAATTTTTTTTAAATTAATTTAATTATTTCATTCATTTAAATGAATCTATTTTCCTTCAAAATCTATTCTTTTTATCTCTACAATAATCTTTTTTTTTTTGCTTATTATTATTATTATTATTATTATTTACTTAATACTTATTATTTATTAATTTATTTATTTCATGCATTTAAAAAATAAAGAAAATTAATAAAAAACTGTTATGTCTATTTTTATTTTCCTTTTTTAATATAATTTTTTTAAATTAATTAAATTCTTTCATTCTTTAAATATATCTATTTTCCTTCAAAATCTATTATTTTATCTCTACAATAATCTTTTTTTTTTGTGTTTATTATTATTATTATTTACTTAATACTTATTATTTATTAATTTACTTATTTCATGCATTTGAAAAATAAAGAAAATTAATAAAAAACTATCATTATTTTTAATCCCTATTTTGATTTCATTAATTTTTTCCCAATGGGCTTTTATCTCAATAATAATAATTGTTCTTTTTTGTTCATTATTATTATTTACTTAATACTTATTATTTATTAAGAACTATAATTTTTTGGAATCCCTATTTTGATTGTAATTTTTTTTTCCCAATGGGCGGCGCGGCTCAGACGGTAGAGCGGTTGGCCAGAAACTTGAGGGTTCTTGGTTTGAATCCAGCTTCTCGCTATCCTCGTCACTGCCATTGTGTCCTTGAGCAAGACACTTCACCCGTAACTTCAATGTACATAATGGCTTAGAGAAAAATATGATGTATATATATACGTATATATGTACCTTTCTCCCAGTGCCACACACACTGGTATAAATGTAACTTCAAAATATGATGTATATATATATGTATATGTTTGTATGATTATATAAACGTAATTCACTTCTATTTAATTTACTTATTTCATTCATTTAAAAAATCTTTATTTTGATTTACATTTTTGTAGTTCTACTTAAAAAACATGTTTTTTATTGTTGCTTCATCTATTTTAATTAATTGGATTTGATCTTTTTCTATTGATTTTTTGTATATTATTTATTTGCTTTGAAGGCCAAAGGCGGCCCGTGGTCTAAATAAAGGACTTTTAGTGGGAAAAGAGACAGGAAGTGGTCACAAAGACATTAGTGCAGACTTTTCCACATCAAAAGTAGCGAAGGCGATGACCTTTTATGTACCAAGAAGAAAAATGACAGTGCTTCACTTTCACTTTCACTTTCACTTTCACTTTTACTGCTTTCTCTTTGTCTGACACTTCCTTTCCTATTGCACCAAATCTTCATCTCGAGAAAACCTTTAACGTCTTTAACATAAGACAACGTTACCATTACTTAAACATAAGGAAACTTTGAACATAAGACAACCATAAATATAAGTATGCCCCAAATATAAGACAGCCTTGAACATAAAACAAACTTGACTATAAAACCACCCTGAATATAAGACCATCTTGTACATAAGATGACTCTGTACATAAGGCAAACTTCAATACAAGACAATCTTAAACAAAAGGCAACCTCGAATATAAGACAACATTGTACACAAGGCATATTTTACATAAGACAGCCTTGAACACAAAACAAATTAAACAAGGCGACCTTAATTACCACCCTGAATACGAGACAACTTTAAGTATGAGACCGCCTTGTACATAAGACCACACTGAATATAAGACAGTCTTGAACATAAGACAGCCTTGAACATAAAACAAACTTGACTGTAAAACCAGCCTGAATATAAGACCATCTTGAACATAAGATGACTCTGTACATAAGGCAAACTTAAACATAAGGCAACCTCGAATATAAGACAACATTGTACATAAGGCATATTTTACATAAGACAGCCTTGAACACAAAACAAATTAAACAAGGCGACCTTAATTACCACCCTGAATACGAGACAACTTTAAGTATGAGACCGCCCTGTACATAAGACCACACTGAATATAAGACAGTCTTGAACATAAGACAGCCTTGAACATAAAACAAACTTGACTATAAAACCATCCTGAATATAAGACCATCTTGAACATAAGATGACTCTGTACATAAGGCAAATTTAAACATAAGGCAACCTCGAATATAAGACAACATTGTACACAAGGCATATTTTACATAAGACAGCCTTGAACACAAAACAAATTAAACAAGGCGACCTTAATTACCACCCTGAATACAAGACAACTTTAAGTATGAGACCGCCCTGTACATAAGACCACACTGAATATAAGACAGTCTTGAACATAAGACAACTTTTAACATAAAACAACCATGAATAATAGACAGCCTTGAACATAAAACACACTTAAACATAAGACAACGTTGAATGAGAAACAACCTTGAACATGGGACAACCTTGAATATAAGACAACCTTGAATCGCTGTATATAAGACAACCTTAAACACTGAATACAAGACAATCATATGTATAAGACAACCTTGGATATAAGATGACCCTGTACATAAGACAACGTTAAATATATTATATATAATAGGGACAAGTGGTAGAAAATGGATGGATGAATAATATAAAGTATTGAACATAGGGCAACCTTGCAAGACAACATTTAACATAAGTTAGCCTTAAACATGAGGCAACCCTGAATATAAGACAACATTGTACATAAAACAACTTTAAACATGAGACGCTGAATATATGACAACCCTGAACACAAGACAAAGTTAAACATAAGACAACCTGAAATATAAGACAACCTTGGACACAAAACAAACTTCAAAACGACAACCTTAAATAAAACCCTGAATACAAGACAACCTTAAGTATCAGACCACCCTGTACATTAGGCAACCTTGAGTATAAGACAACCTTAAATATAAGACCACTCTGTACGTACAACAACCTTAAGTATCAGACCACCCTGTACATAAGGCAACCTTGAGTATAAGACAACCTTAAATATAAGACCACCATGTACGTACGACAACCTTAAATATAAGACCACCCTGTACATAAGACAACCTTGAGTATAAGACAACCCTTTACTTAAGACAACATTGAAGCTGAGACAAGACAATACAAGACAACTTTGAACATAAGACAACCGTGAATATCAGACCACGCTATACATGTGACAACCTTGAATATAAAGCTACCCTGTACATATGACAACCTCGAGTATAAGACCACCCTTTACATAAGGCAACCTTGAGTATAAGATCACCCTTTACATAAGACAACCTTGAGTGTAAGACCCCCCTTTACAGAAGACAACCTGGAGTACAAGACCACCCTTTACATAAAACAATCTGGAGTACAAGACTACCCTTTACATAAGACAACCTGGAGTGTAAAATAACCCTGTACATAAGACAACATTGAGCATGAGATAACCCTTAACTATTAGATGACCTTGAACATAAAGACAACCTGGAGTATAAGACCACCCCTTAAATCAGACAACCTGGAGTATAAGACCACCCCTTAAATCAGACAACCTGGAGTATAAGACCACCCCTTAAATCAGACAACCCGGAGTATAAGATAACCCTGTGCATAAGACAAACTGGAGTATAAGACAACCTTGAGTATAAGACCACCCTGTACATAAGACAACCAGGAGTATAAAACCACCCTGAACATCAGACAACCTGGAGTGCAAGATAACCCTGTACATAAGACAACATCGAGCATGAGACTACCCTTTACTATTAGATGACCTTGAACATAAGACAACCCTTTACATAAAACAACCTGGAGTACAAGACTACCCTTTACATATTACAACCTGGAGTGTAAAATAACCCTGTACATAAGACAACATTGAGCATGAGACAACCCTTAATTGTTAGATGACCTTGAACATAAAGACAACCTGGAGTATAAGACCACCCTTTAAATCAGACAACCTGGAGTATAAGGTAACCCTGTACATAAGACAAACTGGAGTATAAGACCACCTTGAGTATAAGACCACCCTTTACATAGGACAACCTGGAGTGTAAAATAACCCTGTACATAAGACAACATTGAGCATGAGACAACCCTTAATTATTAGATGACCTTGAACATAAAGACAACCTGGAGTATAAGACCACCCTTTAAATCAGACAACCTGGAGTATAAGATAACCCTTTACATAAGACAAACTGGAGTATAAGACAACCTTGAGTATAAGACCACCCTTTACATAAGACAACCTGGCGTATAAAACCACCCTGTACATCAGACCACCTGGAGTATAAGACCACCCTTTACATAAAACAACCTGGAGTATAAGACCACCCTTTACATAAAACAACCTGGAGTACAAGACCACCCTTTACATAAGACAACCTGGAGTGTAAAGCAACCCTGTACATAAGACAACATTGAGCATGAGACAACCCTTAACTATTAGATGACCTTGAACATAAAGACAACCTGGAGTATAAGACCACCCTTTAAATCAGACAACCTGGAGTATAAGATAACCCTGTACATAAGACAAACTGAAGTATAAGACAACCTGGAGTATAAGACCACCCTGTACATAAGACAACCTGGAGTATAAAACCACCCTGAACATCAGACAACCTGGAGTGCAAGATAACCCTGTACATAAGACAACATCGAGCATGAGACCACCCTTTACTATTAGATGACCTTGAACATAAGACAACCCTTTACATAAAACAACCTGGAGTACAAGACTAACCTTTACATAATACAACCTGGACTGTAAAATAACCCTGTACATAAGACAACATTGAGCATGAGACAACCCTTAACTATTATATGACCTTGAACATAAAGACAACCTGGAGTATAAGACCACCCTTTAAATCAGACAACCTGGAGTATAAGATAACCCTGTGCATAAGACAAACTGGAGTATAAGACAACCTTGAGTATAAGACCACCCTTTACATAGGACAACCTGGAGTGTGAAATAACCCTGTACATAAGACAACATTGAGCATGAGACAACCCTTAATTGTTAGATGACCTTGAACATAAAGACAACCTGGAGTATAAGACCACCCTTTAAATCAGACAACCTGGAGTATAAGGTAACCCTGTACATAAGACAAACTGGAGTATAAGACAACCTTGAGTATAAGACCACCCTTTACATAAGACAACCTGGAGTGTAAAATAACCCTGCACATAAGACAACATTGCGCATGAGACAACCCTTAACTATTAGATGACCTTGAACATAAAGACAACCTGGAGTATAAGACCACCCTTTAAATCAGACAACCTGGAGTATAAGATAACCCTTTACATAAGACAAACTGGAGTACAAGACAACCTTGAGTATAAGACCACCCTTTACATAAGACAACCTGGAGTATAAAACCACCCTGTACATCAGACCACCTGGAGTATAAGACCACCCTTTACATAAAACAACCTGGAGTACAAGACCACCCTTTACATAAGACAACCTGGAGTGTAAAACAACCCTGTACATAAGACAACATTGAGCATGAGATAACCCTTAACTATTAGATGACCTTGAACATAAAGACAACCTGGAGTATAAGACCACCCTTTAAATCAGACAACCTGGAGTATAAGATAACCCTGTACATAAGACAAACTGGAGTATAAGATGACCCTGTACATAAGACAAACTGGAGTATAAGACAACCTTGAGTATAAGACCACCCTTTACATAAGACAACCTGGAGTATAAAACCACCCTGAACATCAGACAACCTGGAGTGCAAGATAACCCCGTACATAAGACAACATCGAGCATGAGACCACCCTTTACTATTAGATGACCTTGAACATAAGACAACCTCAAATATAAAAAAACACGTTTTTGATGCAGTTTGTGTCACAAATGTCCTAGCATGTACTAGTCTAGGACATGCATTCATCAGGGGATTAAACGAGGCAGACTTTGCGGCAAGCTTCAGTATCCGTGCAGAGCAAGAAAGCTCCAAAGGATTAAGAGAAGCCGCTCTATTACTCTTTATTGTTTTTTTTCCCCTCCATCCAGACTGGCGGCCATTACCGGAATCTTCTTAGCTGGCGGATTACACGCCGTGCACCTGAACATGTCACAGTCAGATGAAGGCGCATCGGAGGAGTGAAATGTCCGTGCTGACTGGCAGAATGTGAGTGACGGCACAAAGTGTCGAGGGGGAGAGGAGCCACGAGACCAACGCGAGCAGCCCGGAACCTCGGAGGCTCGTCAGACGCCACCAACCTCGCCGTGACTGAGAGCAAATATACTGTAGAAGACCAACGAAAAACATATGGCAGATGTCTGAAAAGGAGGAGGAAGAAGCAGAGCTAATTACTCAATTTACTGATATTTTACTGGTTCTCAAACTTGATCAACACTTGACCTTCTAAGTAGCACCGTAATGACCAACATTAAAATACAGTAGCGTAGTAGGCCTAAGTCAGGGGTGCTCATTACGTCGATCGCGAGCTACCGGTCGATCTCGGAGGGTGTGTCAGTCGATCACCAGCCAGGCATTAAAAAAATAGTCCTAAAAATGAGCGATCATAAATCTTCACCATGACGTCACTTTCGTCACTTGATTGACATTCACGGCACCCGAGGGTCTTCTGAGATGACTCATTAAAATTACCGACAGGAAGGCGAGAAACACTTTATTTCAACAGACTCTGGCGCCGTACCTGTCGTCAAAACTCCAAAGACCGACTGCGCAGTTGCACAATAAAAGCGCTGCTTCATCCTGCCTGCGCTACCAAAATAAGAGTCTCAGAAAGCTGGCGTGCACAAGCCAGCAAGCTACGGAGTTTGCCGACAATGTATTTCTTGTAAAGTGTATACAAAGGAGTACGGAAGCTGGACAAATAAGATGCCAAAAACCAACCACTTTCATGTGGTATTGGACAGAAAGGAGGACTTTTTTTCTCCTCCTTTCGAAAATGCGGACCTTATCAGCACCACTGTCTGATTCCAATCAATGCAAGTCATCACAATCAGGTAATACACCAACTTATATTCTTGTCTTCATGAAAGAAAGGAATCTATATGTGTTAAACATGCTTGTATTATCTCTAAACACTTTTAACTTATTAACAATATTAACTATATGTATTAAACATGCTTGTATTATCTTTAAACACCTTTAACTTATTACCAATATTAACTATAAGTGTTAAACATGCTTGTATTATCTTTAAACACCTTTAACTTATTACCAATATTAACTATAAGTGTTAAACATGCTTGTATTATCTTTAAACACCTTTAACTTATTACCAATATTAACTATATGTGTTAAACATGCTTGTATTATCTTTAAACACCTTTAACTTATTACCAATATTAACTATAAGTGCTAAACATGCTTGTATTATCTTTAAACACCTTTAACTTGTTAACAATATTAACTGTGTTAAACATTCTTGTATTATCATTAAACACCTTTAATGTATTAACAATATTAACTATATGTGTTAAACATGCTTGCATTATCACTAAACATCTTTAATTTGTTAACAATAGTAACTATATGTGTTAAACATGTTTGCATTATCTTTAAACACCTTTAACTTATTAACAATATTAACCATATGTGTTAAATATGCTTGTATTATCATTAAACACCTTTAACTTGTTAACAATATTAACTATATGTATTAAACATACTTGTATTATCATTAAACACCTTTAATTTATTAACAATATTAACCATATGTGTTAAACATGCTTGTATTATCTTTAAACACCTTTAACTTGTTACCAATATTAACTATAAGTGTTAAACATGCTTGTATTATCTTTAAACACCTTTAACTTATTACCAATATTAACTATATGTGTTAAACATGCTTGTATTATCTTTAAACACCTTTAACTTATTACCAATATTAACTATATGTGTTAAACATGCTTGTATTATCTTTAAACACCTTTAACTTGTTACCAATATTAACTATATGTGTTAAACATGCTTGTATTATCTTTAAACACCTTTAACTTATTACCAATATTAACTATATGTATTAAACATGCTTGTATTATCATTAAACACCTTTAACTTATTACCAATATTAACTATAAGTGCTAAACATGCTTGTATTATCTTTAAACACCTTTAACTTATTACCAATATTAACTATAAGTGTTAAACATGCTTGTATTATCTTTAAACACCTTTAACTTGTTAACAATATTAACTATAAGTGTTAAACATGCTTGTATTATCTTTAAACACCTTTAACTTGTTAACAATATTAACTATAAGTGTTAAACATGCTTGTATTATCTTTAAACACCTTTAACTTATTACCAATATTAACTATATGTGTTAAACATGCTTGTATTATCTTTAAACACCTTTAACTTATTACCAATATTAACTATATGTGTTAAACATGCTTGTATTATCTCTAAACACTTTTAACTTATTAACAATATTAACTATATGTGTTAAACATGCTTGTATTTTCTTTAAACACCTTTAACTTGTTACCAATATTAACTATAAGTGTTAAACATGCTTGTATTATCTTTAAACACCTTTAACTTATTACCAATATTAACTATAAGTGTTAAACATGCTTGTATTATCTTTAAACACCTTTAACTTGTTAACAATATTAACTATGTGTTAAACATTCTTGTATTATCTTTAACCACCTTAAACTTATTACCAATATTAACTATAAGTGTTAAACATGCTTGTATTATCTTTAAACACCTTTAACTTATTACCAATATTAACTATAAGTGTTAAACATGCTTGTATTATCTTTAAACACCTTTAACTTGTTAACAATATTAACTATATGTGTTAAACATGCTTGTATTATCTCTAAACACTTTTAACTTATTAACAATATTAACTATATGTATTAAACATGCTTGTATGATCTTTAAACACCTTTAACTTATTACCAATATTAACTATATGTGTTAAACATGCTTGTATTATCTCTAAACACTTTTAACTTATTAACAATATTAACTATATGTGTTAAACATGCTTGCATTATCATTAAACACCTTTAACTTATTAACAAAAACATATATTTCATAAATAAGTAAATATAAATGATATATATGAATGAGGTAGATCCCCACGACTTGATCAATTGAAAAGTAGCTCGCCTGCAGAAAAGGTGTGAGCACCCCCTGGCCTAAGTAATCATTGAAAACAAGGAATTTGTTTATTTAATATATATACTGTAACATTACACACAGTTTGAACAGTAACACTGTGTTTGAATATTTTAAAGTGATTCTGGTGTGAGAATCACTGTTATAGAGGATGTCCATCCATCCATCCATCCATTTTCTACCTCAGCTGCATTCGGGCGGAAGGCGGGGTACACCCTGGACAAGTCGCCACCTCATCGCAGGGCCAACATAAAATAGATAACTTACGTCAGGGGTGTCCAAACTTTCTCAGTCGAGGCATACTGAATAATCAGGGGCGACGGCGGCTATTTAAAAAAACAAAACAGGCTTGAACAAATCCAGCGTATATACTACTGGCGACTTGTCCAGGGTGAACCCCGCCTTCCGCCCGAATGCAGCTGAGATAGGCTCCAGCAACCCCCCCGCCACCCCAAAAGGGACAAGCGGTAGAAAATGGACGGATACTACAAGGTAAAATACACATTGGAACACGTTTAAGTCCACGTCATGACGACCTCATTCATGTCAACATGAGCGGTTGTTGACATAAGCCAAAGTAGCCATGATAATAAATGCTTTTGAAGTTGATCTTGTGCATATTTGTTATTTACATATTTGATCGTCTCATTTCATTTGATGTTTTCCCTACAATGACAATACAACTTTTGTACATGAGCTAATCTATTTTTTGGTGGCTCACAGCCTAAAAAATAAAATACATTTGTGTATTTTGTTTGAGTCCAGGTTAGTACGGTCATGCTTTTATTTTGAAGCTGACTGAACAGGAAGTAACTGTGCAGATTTTAATGCTGTGTACATATGTCATCTTCATCTAACTCATCAGACTCTTACATTCAGAAATGTTTCAGAGTTTTGTATTGTTTATGTATTTATTGACTATGTATTTATTGACTATGTATTTATTGACTATGTATGTATTGACTATGTATTTATTGACTATGTATTTATTGACTATGTATTTATTGACTATGTATTTATTGACTATGTATGTATTGACTATGTATTTATTGACTATGTATTTATTGACTATGTATTTATTGACTATGTATGTATTGACTATGTATTTATTGACTATGTATGTATTGACTATGTATTTATTGACTATGTATTTATTGACTATGTATGTATTGACTATGTATTTATTGACTATGTATGTATTGACTATGTATTTATTGACTATGTATTGACTATATATTTATTGTGGGCCATGTGAAGGCTTTGTGAACCACCACAACATGCTGCTCATGATGAATTGCCCCTTCAGGGATTAATAAAGTTGTTTGAATTTGAATTGAATCTCATTCTTTTTATTTTTTGTTTTTATTTAAAATGTATTTGTTTTCCACTTCTTTTACCTTTTCTTTTTCTGTATTAAATTTTTACTTTTACTTTTTTACCTTTTTTTCTTCTTTTTTAAAAAAAAAACAAAAAAACGTTTTCCTCTTTTTCATCTTCTATTGTTTTTTTGTTTTTTTAAATCTTTTTCTTTTTCTACTTCCTCTTTTTCTTTTTTCTGTTACTCCCTTTCCTTTTTTCTATTTCCTTACCCTTTTCTTATTTTCATTTTTATCTTGTTTGTTTCCCTTTTTTTTTTCAAAAGTAAACTTTGTCTCCTCCTTTTATTCTTCCACTTCTTCTTCCTTTTCATTTTCATCTTCTAATGTTTTTTTTAATCTTTTTCTTTTTCTACTTCCTCTTTTTCTTTATTCTGTTTCTCCCTTTACTTTTTCCTATTTCCTTACCCTTTTCTTATTTTCATTTTTCGTTTTTATTTTCCCCCCTATATTGGTTTGTGTTTTGTTTTTCAAAAGTAAACTTTGTCTCCTCCTTTTATTCTTCCACTTCTTCCTTTTCATTTTCATCTTGTATTGTTTTTAAAAAATATATATATTTTTTCCTACTTCCTCTTTTTTTGTTTCTCCCTTTCCTTTTTCCTATTTCCTTACCGTTTTCTTATTTAATTTTTTCTTTTTTTTCTTTCCCACCCATTTTGTTTTGTGTTTCTTTTTCAAAAGTAAACTTTGTCTCCTCTTTTTATTCTTCCACTTCTTCTTCCTTTTCATTTTCATCTTCCATTGTTTTTTTTAAATCTTTTTCATTTTCTACTTCCTCTTTTTCTTTTTTCTGTTTCTCACTTTACTTTTTCCTATTTCCTCACCCTTTTCTTATTTTCATTTTTCGTTTTTATCTTTTTTTCCCTTTTTTTTATTTTTCAAAAGTAAACTTTGTCTCCTCCTTTTATTCTTCCACTTCTTCTTCCTTTTCATTTTCATCTTCTATTGTTTTTTTGTTTTGTTTTTTTAAATCTTTTTCTACTTCCTCTTTTTCTTTTTTCTGTTTCTCCCTTCACTTTTTCATATTTCCTTACCCTTTTCTTATTTTAATTTTTCGTTTTTATCTCGTTTTCCCCCCCTTTTTTTTCAAAAGTAAACTTTGTCTCCTCCTTTTATTCTTCCACTTCTTCTTCCTTTTCATTTTCATCTTCTATTGTTTTTTTTGTTTTTTTATCTTTTTCTTTTTCTACTTCCTCTTTTTCTTTATTCTGTTTCTCCCTTTACTTTTTCCTATTTCCTTACCCTTTTTTTATTTTCATTTTTCGTTTTTATTTCCCCCCCTTTATTGTTTTGTATTTTTTTTCTTCAAAAGTAAACCTTGTCTCCTCTTATTCTTCCACTTCTTCCTTTTCATTTTCATCTTCTATTGTTTAAAAAAAAAAAAAAAAAATATTTTTCTACTTCCTATTTTTTTTGTTTCTGCCTTTCCTTTTTCCTATTTCCTTACCCATTTCTTATTTAAATGTGTCTCTTTTTTCTCCCCCCCCCATTTTGTTTTGTGTCTTTTTCAAAAGTAAACTTTGTCTCCTCCTTTTATTCTTCCACTTCTTCTTCCCTTTCATTTTCATCTTCCATTTTTTTTTAAATCTTTTTCTTTTTCTACTTCCTCTTTTTCTTTTTTCTGTTTCTCCTTTTCCTTTTTCCTATTTCCTTACCTTTTTTTTGATTTTTTTTTTACCCATTTTGTTTTGTGTTTCTTTTTCAAAAGTAAACTTTGTCTCCTCCTTTTATTCTTCCACTTCTTCTTCCTCTTTATTTTCTACAGTGTTACATTGGTAAAAACTTTGGTGCTTCAACGGCATCTGCTTGTTTCCTGTCTGGGACTTTTATTTTGTATGTGTTTCCTGTACTTGTGACGTGCTGCAGCTCACCTGTTTGTTGTTAGCAATTAGCATGTGTTTCTACTCCTTCTCTGCCGACAAGGTTTTTGTATCCCACTGCTTTTTGGTGAGCAATTGTCCGAGCAGCACCTTTGTATTTTTGGACTTTAGTTACTCGCATGTTTTATGAGTTGTGCTGCTCCTTTCTAGCCCCTGTGGTGGGGCAATAAAACACTTTATTGTGTGGAGCACAAAGTATGTTTCCTCATCCCGAGGCGACCTACAAGCTACAATAGTGAGGAGATATCAAAGACAAGAACAGAATCCAGTGTATTTGAGGTGAAATATTTCTTTTATAGATAACAAAGTGTGTTATTAGGATCAACATTTCAACTTTTTCCTCCTATTTTGCTGTTTTATTTATTTATTTTTTTAGCTCGTGTTTATGGGCCAAGAAAAATGGCGCCTGTGCCACAATTGGAACAACATTGACTCATACAGTGATGGAAGAATGTAAGTCAATAATACATGAATATTCAAAAAAATCTTATTAAATAACCCGACATTTTGACTTTCAGTTCATTGGTGGAGCATTTCAACAAGTTATGTTGGTGGTATGTAAACTTGCCAACCTTGAGACCTCCGATTTCGGGAGGTGGGGGGCGTGGTTAAGAGGGGAGGAGTATATTTACAGCTAGAATTCACCAAGTCAAGTATTTCATATATACAGGTAAAAGCCAGTAAATTAGAATATTTTGAAAAACTTGATTTATTTCAGTAATTGCATTCAAAAGGTGTAACTTGTACATTATATTTATTCATTGCACACAGACTGATGCATTCAAATGTTTATTTCATTTCATTTTGATGATTTGAAGTGGCAACAAATGAAAATCCAAAATAGACGGCTGCGTTGACCCTGGATCTCAGGAAACAGAGTGGACCGACACCAGCAGATGACATGGCACCCCAAACCATCACTGATGGTGGAAACTTTACACTAGACTTCAGGCAACGTGGATCCTGTGCCTCTCCTGTCTTCCTCCAGACTCTGGGACCTCGATTTCCAAAGGAAATGCAAAATTTGCATGGTTGGGTGATGGTTTGGGGTGCCATGTCATCTGCTGGTGTCGGTCCACTCTGTTTCCTGAGATCCAGGGTCAACGCAGCCGTCTACCAGCAAGTTTTAGAGCACTTCATGCTTCCTGCTGCTGACCTGCTCTATGGAGATGGAGATTTCAAGTTCCAACAGGACTTGGCGCCTGCACACAGCGCAAAATCTACCCGTGCCTGGTTTACGGACCATGGTATTTCTGTTCTAAATTGGCCCGCCAACTCCCCTGACCTTAGCCCCATAGAAAATCTGTGGGGTATTGTGAAAAGGAAGATGCAGAATGCCAGACCCAAAAACACAGAAGAGTTGAAGGCCACTATCAGAGCAACCTGGGCTCTCATAACACCTGAGCAGTGCCAGAAACTCATCGACTCCATGCCACGCCGCATTAACGCAGTAATTGAGGCAAAAGGAGCTCCAACCAAGTATTGAGTATTGTACATGCTCATATTTTTCATTTTCATACTTTTCAGTTGGCCAACATTTGTAAAAATCCCTTTTTTGTATTAGCCTTAAGTAATATTCTAATTTTGTGACACACGGAATTTTGGATTTTCATTTGTTGCCACTTCAAATCATCAAAATTAAATGAAATAAACATTTGAATGCATCAGTCTGTGTGCAATGAATAAATATAATGTACAAGTTACACCTTTTGAATGCAATTACTGAAATAAATCAAGTTTTTCAAAATATTCTAATTTACTGGCTTTTACCTGTGTGTGTGTGTGTGTGTGTGTGTATATATATATATATATATATATATATATATATATATATATATATAGCCTGAAAATATGCAAACAAAACTGTGTTTGGATAATTGATACTTCAAACTTGCATAACTAAATATTAAGGAATATAACATAATTTGGCTTCTGAGAGTTTCAAAATGTAATGAATAAAATGCTAAAGTTGTTGATAAACAAGCAATCATTTTAATAATTAAATATGGTCATTTTAAATGAATTATTATGATAATTTAAAATCAATTATTTCAAATATGTTTATTTTAATGTATAATTCTATGGCTGGATGTAATAAGGAGTCAGGAAAAAATACAAAGAAAAATACAATTAATTTTGATGTTTTTAGCAAAATACAGTAAAAATGTTTTTTTTAATTAATAAATATATTTATTTTTAGGTAAGATAAACATAATAATACAATTTATCTCTAGTCTGGATGATTTAGTTCTTGTCACCCTGTTGTCCTCCCGTCATGAAAAAAGGCTGTCCTCACTCAGGTCCGCATGGAGCTGGAGGGGGCGTGGCTTCCAGTTCCGGCTGAAAACCGGGAGATTTTCGGGAGAATATTTGTCCCGGGAGGTTTTCGGGAGAGGCGCTGAATTTCGGGAGTCTCCCGGAAAATTCGGGAGGGTTGGCAAGTATGCACTTATCATTACACCATGTACCAAATAAAATACTGTAGCTTCGAGGTGGGTAAGCACAACCAGAATTATTCCGTACATTAGACGCACCGGGTTATAAGGTGCACTGTCGATTGTTGAGAAAATATAAGGATTTTAAGTGTGCCTTATAGTCCGAAAAATACGGTAGTCTTGATTTTTTTCAAAATTTTCTTTCAAGGCTTGCTTGGCATGATAGAAAGTTTCCTCCGTTTTTCGTCACTTTTCCTCTTTTTTTTTTCTTAAAGGAGGCTCACCCGTGCCTGTGGTTGAGCATGTTGATTGATTCCAGCAGTGCTGCCACCTAGCTGGAGGCTCATGTCTCATTCAAGAATGAAAAAAGGACGCTAATACTGCTGCACTGTCCTGTTTGTGCTGCAGATGGACAGCTCAAACTGCGCCGATTCAGCTTGGAGGTTGCAATTATTATCAGAGGTGGGTAGTAATGCGCTACATTTACTCCGTTACATCTACTTGAGTAACTTTTGGGATAAATTGTACTTCTAAGAGTAGTTTTAATGCAACATACTTTTACTTTTACTTGAGTATATTTATAGAGAAGAAACGCTACTTTTACTCCGCTACTTTTATCTACATTCAGCTCGCTACTCGCTACTAATTTTTATCGATCTGTTAATGCACGCTTTGTTTGTTTTGGTCTGTCAGACAGACCTTCATAGTGCCTGCGTTTCAACAAATACAGTCACTGGTGACGTTCACTCCGTTCCACCAATCAGATGCAGTCACTGGTGACGTTGGACCAATCAAACAGAGCCAGGCGGTCACATGACCCGACTTAAACAAGTTGAAAAACTTATTGGGGTGTTACCATTTAGTGGTCAATCGTACGGAATATGTACTGTACTGTGCAATCTACTAATAAAAGTTCCAATCAATCAATCAAAAGTGTGAAGGAAAAAAGACACTTTTTTTTTTCAACCGTACATCCCGTCAAAAGCCTAAAGACTGACTGCACAGTTCCTGTCTTCACAATAAAAGTACCGCTCCATCGCGCGTGCACTTACAAAATAAGAGTCTCCGAAAGCCAGCGCAAACAAGCTAGCAAGCTACGGAGTTTGCCGACAATGTATTTCTTGTAAAGAGTATGACAACGAATATGGAAGCTGGACAAATAAGATGCCAAAAACCAACCACTTTCATGTGGTATTAGACAGAAAGGAGGAACTTTTTTTTCTCCTCCATTTGAAAACGTGGACTTAATCAAGTCATCAGAATCAGGTAATACACCAATTTATACTCTTGTCTTCATGAAAGAAAGGAATCTATATGTGTTAAACATGCATGTATATTCATTAAAACACCTTTAACATGTAAACAAAAACGGCAAAATAAATAAATATAAATTATATACAGTATATATCAATGTATGTGTATATATATATATATATATGTCTTAATAAGGTTATCCAAAAAATAGTGCTCGATACCGTAGTAGAGCGCAATATATGTATGTGTGGGAAAAAAAAAATCACAAGACTATTTCATCTCTACAGGCCTGTTTCATGAGGGGGGGGTACCCTCAATCGTCAGGAGATTTTAATGGGAGCATTCGCATACCATGGTTTATATAGGGCACAGAGTGGGTGGGTACAGGCTGGCCTAGGGGCGTGGTGATTGGCTCATGTGTTACCTAGGAGGTGTTTCCGTCTATGGCGGCATGCTGTGACAATTTCGCTGCGCTTGTTGAGGGATGACAGGTCTGGACGGTAAATAATAAACAGTTTCTCTTTCAAGCATAGGTTGCATCTTTTATTACCACTATTGTAAGGTGTGCTGGATGCAAGAATTTGCCATGTTATTGAATATTCAACATTATTGTCTTTGAGGTCCCAAATGTGTTTGCTGAGTTCTGTGGTATTTCGCAGGTTTTTGTTCCTGAAAGAAGCCTTGTGGTTGTTCCATCTGGTTTTGAATTCACCCTCGGTTAATCCTACATATGTGTCGGATGTGTTAATGTCCTTGCGTATTACCTTAGATTGGTAGACAACTGATGTTTGTAAGCACCCCCCGTTGAGGGGGCAATCAGGTTTCTTTCGACAGTTACATGCTTTGTTGGTTTTGGAGTCGTTCTGACTGGGGGTCGACGGCTCATTTGCAATTGTTTTGTTGTGGTTTGAGATGATTTGTCGTATATTGTTCATGCAGCTGTAGCTCAATTTGATGGTACAACCCCCCATACAGCAAAAACGTCTCGTCGTATATTGTTCATGCAGCTGTAGCTCAATTTGATGGTACAACCCCCCATACAGCAAAAACGTCTCAACGAACATTGGACACAAATTCCTCAATCTGATTGACAAACACTTTCCCAAAGACAACAACCTAAGAAAAGTATTCAACAAGAACAACATCAAATTGAGCTACAGCTGCATGAACAATATACGCCAAATCATCTCAAACCACAACAAAACAATTGCAAATGAGCCGTCGACCCCCAGTCAGAACGACTCCAAAACCAACAAAGCATGTAACTGTCGAAAGAAACCTGATTGCCCCCTCAACGGGGGGTGCTTACAAACATCAGTTGTCTACCAATCTAAGGTAATACGCAAGGACATTAACACATCCGACACATATGTAGGATTAACCGAGGGTGAATTCAAAACCAGATGGAACAACCACAAGGCTTCTTTCAGGAACAAAAACCTGCGAAATACCACAGAACTCAGCAAACACATTTGGGACCTCAAAGACAATAATGTTGAATATTCAATAACATGGCAAATTCTCGCATTCAGCACACCTTACAATAGTGGTAATAAAAGATGCAACCTATGCTTGAAAGAGAAACTGTTTATTATTTACCGTCCAGACCTGTCATCCCTCAACAAGCGCAGCGAAATTGTAACAGCATGCCGCCATAGACGGAAACACCTCCTAGGTAACACATGAGCCAATCACCACGCCCCTAGGCCAGCCTGTACCCACCCACTCTGTGCCCTATATAAACCATGGTATGCGAATGCTCCCATTAAAATCTCCTGACGATTGAGGGTACCCCCCCTCATGAAACAGGCCTGTAGAGATGAAATAGTCTTGTGATTTTTTTTCCCCACACATACATATATATATATATATATATATATATATATATACGTGTGTCTATATATATATATGTATGTGTGTGTATATATATATATATATATATATATGATATGTGTGTGTATGTTACTCATCAGTTACTCAGTACTTGAGTAGTATTTTCACAACATACTTTTTACTTTTACTCAAGTAAATATTTGGGTGACTACTCCTTACTTTTACTTGAGTAATACATCTCTAAAGTAACAGTACTCTTACTTGAGTACAATTTCTGGGTACTCTACCCACCTCTTGATTATTTGCCACTTTTTTTTGTCTCCTTCATCCTTTTTCATCCCCTCCCCTCGTCCGCCTCCTGCGCCGTTATCCCACCCCTGCCCCCCACTGGTAGCCAAAGCAGCATTTAATTGCGGAGGACTGATCCGGGGTAAGGAGTAATCAGATGAGGACGCAGTCGGGGGGGGTGGGGGAGGAGTCACGTGGGCACGCATGCCGGCTAACCGGAGATTAATAACACGGGCGTCTCGGTTGGAGTTGAGCTGCAGAGGGCGGGAGCGAGGCAGAAGAGCGCAGGACGGTTGCGGTGACAGCAGACGAAGGACTGACAGTGGCGAGATGAGGAGTTAGAGCGCTGAGTGGGAGGAAGAAAGAGTGGGAATAGGAGGCAGTGCAGTGCAGAGCGAGGGAGAGAGAGAGAGAGAGAGAGAGATGTAGAGACAAGAACGTCTCTCTGCCGTGAGACGCTGAAGGGCTGCAGGAGGAGACGGAGGTCCAAAAGAGGAGGAAGCGAAGGCTTTAGGTTGGAGGCAAAAGTTGTGGGAAAAGATCCCAGATCGAGGAGTTAGTTGTTGGCAAAAGTGGGAGGGAATTTATGGAACGGGAACCTCGTGGTGGTGGACATCGTTGGTCAGCATGTTCTCTGACAGCAGAGCTCCGGCGGAGCACCGAGCCTTCAAGCCGCACGCCCCTCACTTCATCCCGTGGCTGCGCAACAGTCTCAAGTCCCAGCGTGCCGCCGCCGCCGACCTCGGGCTCGGCAGCGCGTACAAATCCAATCCCGAGCTCCACCACAACTCGGCGCCCCTGGAGCGGACCAGAGGGATGGGGATCTTCTCCATCCCGGGCAAGAACAAGGCGAAGAAGAGCGAGCCACGCTGCAATGGCGCCGGGGTGGCCAGGATGCTGCCGGCGGTGCTGAGGGGGCATCACATCCTGGGCAAGATGCAGAAGGACGCCGGCAGCCCCGCCAAGTGCCACCGTGACGAGTCCCCGGTTAAGAAACAGGCGCCGCCCCCTTCCCCTGCTCTTCCGACCGAGGCGCCGGTCTGCGTGGAGGAGCGAAGGGCGGACGTTTGGGACTACACGATTCACCAACGAGACCTGCAGTCGTCCGTCTGGCTCAGTTCGAACCCCCGGGGACCGAAAGACGTGGTCAGATCCAGCTTCGGCTACATCCGCAGGAACTGCCAGAGCCAGCCGAGACCTGACTGTGCTCAGGGAAGCGCCACCTGTGGAGGGAGTCAACGGAGTCGTCTTCTCCGCCGAGGTTCCTCGCGCCGCTTTGGGTTTCACCACAACTCTACGAGGACCGGGGAAACACGGCTCCAAACGCGTCCCGCCGGGGTGCCAGAACCAGAACGGGGGGGTCCGCCACCGAGCAAAGAGCGAGGAGGAAGCCCAGGGGACGGCCTGCAGCAGGAAAGTGGTACGCAGGCAGCTCAAGAAGGTGATGGACAACCTGGAGCAGGTTCTGACCGCACTCAGGGATGTTCAGCAGGAAATGAAAGAGGTAAAGAACTTTTCTTTCTTTTTTTCTTGAAACCCTGGAAGTCAAGTGCCCCAAATTCAAAATACCGTATTTTCCGCACCATAAGGCGCCCTGGGTTATAAGCCGCGCCTTCAATGAACGGCATATTTCAAAACTTTGTCCACCTATAAGCCGCCCCGTGTTATAAGCCGCATCTAACTGCGCTAAAGGAATGTCAAAAAAACAGTCAGATAGGTCAGTCAAACTTTAATAATATATTAAAAACCAGCGTGATGTGGGCGCGCATGGAGTCGTATATCAACATGGACGGAGCTGCGTGAAAAAAGCCACCCGGCCTCTTCGCGTAAACTTAAACTTACCTTAACCACTCGCTCATCTTTTCTTCATCCATCCCTTCGAGTTAGCTTTTATGATGACGCCGGCTGGAAAGGTCTCTTTTGGCAAGGTCTTCCTTTTGAATATCACCATGGGTGGAAGTTTCTGGCCATTAGCATGGCAAGCTAGAACCACAGTGAAGGATGACTTCTCATTCCCTGTGGTGCGAATATTCACCGTACGTGCTCCCGTTGTATCCACAGTGCGGTTCACAGGAATATCAGTTGCTGTGAAATAGTAATCCGTGTGCGGATGGAGAGATTGCGTCTTTTCATGAACCGGATACCTGTCGCTTAGTAGGAGCCATTTTGTGGTCTTTACAGATGTAAACACACAAAGGAAATGAAACGTACGGTGATATCCGCGCGCTTTTTCTTCTTCTACGCGGGCGGGTGGTTGCTTACAGTAGAAGAAGAAGCGCTTCCTGTTCTATGGGGGCGGGTGCTTACCTTGGCGGTTGCTTGCGTAGAAGAAGAAGCGCTTCCTGTTCTACCGGGAAAAAAGATGGCGGCTGTTTACCGAAGTTGCGAGACCGAAACTTTATGAAAATGAATCTTAATATTTATCCATATATAAAGCGCACCGGGTTATAAGCCGCACTGTCAGCTTTTGAGAAAATTTGTGGTTTTTAGGTGCGCCTTATAGTGCGGAAAATACGGTAGCTTCACGCGTTTGTGTTTTTGCGAAGCCACCGCAATGTAGTACCACTAAAGATGAGGAGGAACAGTGTGATTCTAAAGATGAGGAGGAACAGTGCCATTTTAACCATAGAACCGGCAAGTTTATTTAACTGTGACACAGCAAAGTCTCTAGGCGAGCAATACGCTTCATTAATGAAATAGAGTGAACACTTTTGTCAGTCATCTACTCACTTTGTCTCTGTGGGTGGAGGCGGACACAGCTAGCATACACACAGTTAGTCTTGCTATGTAAAGTCATATAGTAAACATTATTTGGATCATGGTCACCCAGAGATATGAACTTTTTAATCATCACAGCAGAAACTTTTCAATCCATTGTCTTGGTCTTTGCTGTGTTGCTAGCATGCACACACACACACACACACACACACACACACACACACACACACACACACACACTCTCACGCACGCACGCACACGCACTCACTTACACACACACGCACATACACGCACACACACACACACACAAACAAACACACACACACAAACACACACACACTCACACACACACACACACTCATGCACACACACAAACACACACACTCACACACAAACACACACACAAACACACACACATACACTCTCACACACACACAAACACACACACACACACACACACACACACACAAGGACACACACACACACAAACAAACACACACACACAAACACACAAACAAACACACACGCACAACACACACAAACACACACACACAATCATAAACACACACACACAATCACAAACACACACACGCACACACACACAAACAAGGACACACACACAAACACACACACAAACACACAAACAAACACACGCACAACACACACAAACACACACACACAATCACACAAACACACACACACACATAATCACAAACACACACACAAACACACACACGCACACACATACAAGGACTCACACACACACAAACAAACACACACACACAAACACACACACAAGGACACAAACACAAACAAACACACACGCACACAAACAAACACACACGCACAACACACACACACAATCACAAACACACACACACACACAATCACAAACACACACACACACTCACACACACGCGCACACACACACAAAGACACACAAACACACTCACACACACACACTCACACACACACACACTCATGCACACACACAAACACACACAGACACACACTCACACACAAACACACACACATACACTCTCACACACACACAAACACACACACACAAGGACACACACACACACAAACAAACACACACGCACAACACACACACACAATCACAAACACACACACACAATCACAAACACACGCACACACAAACAAGGACACACACACACAAACAAACACACACACAAACACACAAACAAACACACACGCACAATCACACAAACACACACACACAATCACAAACACACACACACACACGCATACACATACAAGGACACACACACACACAAACAAACACACACAAACACACACACAAGGACACACAAACAAATACACAAACACAAACAAACACACACGCACAACACACACAAACACACACACACAATCACAAACACACACACAATCACAAACACACACGCACACTCACACACACGCGCACACACACAAAGACACACACACACAAACAAACACACACACACAAACACATAAACAAACACACACGCACAACACACACACACAAACACACACACACACACAATCACAAACACACACACACACACAATCACAAACACACACACAATCACAAACACACACACACACACACACACTCACACACACACGCACACACACACAAGGACACACGCACACACAAACAAACACACAAAAAAACACACAAACAAACACACACACACACACACAATCACAAACACACACAATCACAAGCACACACACACACACACAAATACACACACTCACTCACACACACACACTCAGACACACACACACACACTCACACAAACACACACACAAATACACACACACACACACATACACTCTCACACACGCACACACTCTCACACACACAAACACAAGGACACACACACACAAACACAAACACACAAACAAACACACACACACAACACACAATCACAAACACACACAATCACAAACACACACACACACACACACACACACACACACACACACACACACACACACACACACACACACACACACACACACACACACACACACACACACACGTAAACCTAAGGTAACATGGTAGAAATGTAAAATCTAAAATGTTATCACTTGTTCCTAATACCATTTTTGATATTTCCCAAAAGTTTATTGAAAATCCACACAAATTTTATTTTGCTAACAGAGAGAAAATAACATGAAGTACATACTGTACACATACTATGCTAGGGCTGGGCAATATAGCTAAAAACTGTTTATCGGTCGATATCGATCATCTTTTTTTCTTTTTTTGGGGGGGGGGGGGGGATTTACCGAAAGTAAGGACCAGAAGGAAAATACATGAAATGTAAACTTTTTTTTTTTTTTTCAATAAAATGGGGGGGAAAAAAAGAAAAAAGAAACCTTCTGATTTATAATTCCCTCAGCTATCGAGGCAGAAAGGAAATGTCAACACAATGTAAACAAAATAGTAAAATCCCATTGAACACTTAAGAATAAGATCTTAAAATGAAGGTGCAAAAATAAGGAATATGTAAGAAATGCTTAAAGTGTAACAAAATAGTGTGGAGTGTGAAAATGTAAATATAAAGAATCCTGAGAACTATTTTCTGAAGGTTGTTTTATATATATATATATATATATTTTTTTTTAGGGTTAGTGTTTTTTCAAGGCATTTTATCGTGCGTCCTTTACTAGTGTTATTTCATCAGTAGGTGTCGGTGCGTACGATGTGATATCATCACCACTTCACCAAAAGGCTGCTGTTGACTCGGCCCAAAGTCGTGCAGTTTGTCAGACTTTGAGGGCACTTTTCATACGGGTAGCGTGCGCCTTCAGCGAAATGAAATATGCATTAGCAAGTCAGCATCGGGGGTTGCGTGAATCCACCACAGTCTGCAAATTATTCCTGCAGCCGCGCTCTCTCGCCATCATCCAACGCTGCGTCGTGTTTGCTCTCAATTCGTGCGCCTTTTTTTTTCTGAGGAGATGAGCGTCACGCCTCATTTGCCACACGCGTTCACAGGCTCGCCGAGATGATGCGTGGCGACATTAGGGCTGGCATCCACCTGCTTCTCCTGGTCCTGGACAGATGGCCATGCAGGCTCAGGCCCTGCTTTGCCATAGGCGCCCATGTTGAGTCGGAGATAAGGATCAAGCATTAACCTCGGGGGGGATGGCGTGTGGCGAGGTTTTTGGCTTTTGCTTGATGAGTGGTTGGGAGTGTGGCGATGTGGACACGCTACGAACGGACAGACTACAATATTGGGAAGTGTA
Source organism: Nerophis lumbriciformis (assembly GCF_033978685.3). NCBI lineage: Eukaryota > Metazoa > Chordata > Actinopteri > Syngnathiformes > Syngnathidae > Nerophis > Nerophis lumbriciformis. Next base: position 35,497 of record NC_084561.2, read on the forward strand.
CCAACTAACTTCAGCTACCAGCTTGTGGTCAGTGGTACTTTCTGTATGTGCACACAATGTTGACTTATGACCAACTAATAATAATCTACTGTGGGTATGTTTTGCCCATTTATGCCAAAGTACACCTGTGTCAGCTGCATTAGTTTATTGAATGCTGAAAAGCATAGTTAGTGGGCTAACATGTCAGGTTCAAACACCGAACTATCTATTAAACAAGACAAGAAGCAAGGAATCATGCAGAGACAGAGTTCAATTTTGCCCATGAGGAGAAACGTATTGGGCTGCACACTCCGTTACAGTTCCCCCCCTACGCTCTAAGGTACAGCCCCACGCGCTCCTCTATTTATTCGGGAGTTCCCTAGTTAACATCCCTGAGGCTGCTTTATTGAATGCTGAAAAGCATAGTTAGTTGGCTAACATGTCAGGTTCAAACACCGAACTATCTATTAAACAAGACAAGAAGCAAGGAATCATGCAGAGACAGAGTTCAATTTTGCCCATGAGGAGAAACGTATTGGGCTGCACACTCAGTTACAGTTACGCTCTAAGGTACAGCCCCACGCACTCCTCTATTTATTCGGGAGTTCCCTAGTTAACATCCCTGAGGCTGCTTTATTGAATGCTGAAAAGCATAGTTAGTGGGCTAACTAATAGTCAAATACCTTGGTACATAAATAACTGTAAGCATGCTAACGTTAGTACGTTAAAATTTTTAGTAAATTTTGCGGTCGTACTCAGAGTCAAATAACTTGGTACATAACAATTAGCTGTTAGCATTTGTACTTTTTTTTTTGTGCCAATTTTGCCGCCGTATACCTCAATCTTATAACTTGGTATGTGACATATGTTAAGTGTTAGCATGCTAACTGTTAGCGTATTAGCATGCTAGCATTTTTAGCCAATTTTCCAGCTGTTCACAAACTTGGTATGTTACATAACTATGCTAAAGTTTTAGCCAATTTAGGGGGCTGTACTCCTAATAGTCAAATACCTTCGTACATAACATGTAACTGTTAGCATGCTAACATTAGCATTTAAACTTTTTTTTGTGTGCTAATTTTGCAACCATTTACCCGAAAATCATAACTCGATACTTGACATATGCTAACTGTTAGCATGTAGGCATGCAAACTTTTCTAGACAATTTTGCAGTTGTACACCTCAATCTTATAACTTGGTACTTGACATATGTTGACTGTTAGCATGCTAGCTTTTTTTTAGACAATTTTGCAGCTGTTCACAAAATTGGTTTGTTACATAACAATGCTAACTTTTTTAGCCAATTTAGGGGCCGTACTCCTAATAGTCAAATACCTTGGTACATAACAAATAACTGTAAGCATGCTAACGTTAGTACGTTAAAATTTTTAGTAAATTTTGCGGTCGTACTCAGAGTCAAATAACTTGGTACATAACATTTAGCTGTTAGCATTTGTACTTTTTTTTTTCCAATTTTGCCGCCGTATATCTCAATCTTATAACTTGGTTCGTGACATATGTTAAGTGTTAGCATGCTAACTGTTAGCGTATTAGCATGTTAGCATTTTTAGCCAATTTTCCAGCTGTTCACAAACTTGGTAGGTTACATAACTATGCTAAAGTTTTAGCCAATTTAGGGGGCTGTACTCCAATAGTCAAATACCTTCGTACATAACATGTAACTGTTAGCATGCTAACATTTGCATTTAAACTTTTTTTGTGTGCTAATTTTGCAACCATTTACCCGAAAATCATAACTCGATACTTGACATATGCTAACTGTTAGCATGTAGGCATGCAAACTTTTCTAGACAATTTTGCAGTTGTACGCCTCAATCTTATAACTTGGTACTTGACATATGTTGACTGTTAGCATGCTAGCTTTTTTTTAGACAATTTTGCAGCTGTTCACAAAATTGGTTTGTTACATAACAATGCTAACTTTTTTAGCCAATTTAGGGGCCGTACTCCTAATAGTCAAATACCTTGGTACATAACAAATAACTGTAAGCATGCTAACGTTAGTACGTAAAAATTTTTTGTAAATTTTGCGGTCGTACTCAGAGTCAAATAACTTGGTACATAACATTTAGCTGTTAGCATTTGTACTTTTTTTTTTTGCCAATTTTGCCGCTGTATATCTCAATCTTATAACTTGGTATGTGACATATGTTAAGTGTTAACATGCTAACTGTTAGTGTATTAGCATGTTAGCATTTTTAGCCAATTTTCCAGCTGTTCACAAACTTGGTATGTTACATAACTATGCTAAGGTTTTAGCCAATTTAGGGGGCTGCACTCCTAATAGTCAAATACCTTCGTACATAACATGTAACTGTTAGCATGCTAACATTAGCATTTAAACCTTTTTTTTGTGCTAATTTTGCAACCATTTACCCGAAAATCATAACTCGATACTTGACATATGCTAACTGTTAGCATGTAGGCATGCAAACTTTTCTCGACAATTTTGCAGTTGTACACCTCAATCTTATAACTTGGTACTTGACATATGTTGACTGTTAGCATGCTACCTTTTTTTTTTAGACAATTTTGCAGCTGTTCACAAAATTGGTTTGTTACATAACAATGCTAACTTTTTTAGCCAATTTAGGGGCCGTACTCCTAATAGTCAAATACCTTGGTACATAACAAATAAACGTAAGCATGCTAACGTTAGTACGTTAAAATTTTTAGTAAATTTTGCGGTCGTACTCAGAGTCAAAAAACTTGGTACATAACATTTAGCTGTTAGCATTTGTACTTTTTTTTTTGTTGCCAATTTTGCCGCCGTATACCTCAATCTTATAACTTGGTATGTGACATATGTTAAGTGTTAACATGCTAACTGTTAGCGTATTAGCATGCTAGCATTTTTAGCCAATTTTCCAGCTGTTCACAAACTCGGTATGTTACATAACTATGCTAAAGTTTTAGCCAATTTAGGGGGCTGTACTCCTAATAGTCAAATACCTTCGTACATAACATGTAACTGTTAGCATGCTAACATTAGCATTTAAACTTTTTTTGGTACTAATTTTGCAACCATTTACCCGAAAATCATAACTTGATACTTGACATATGCTAACTGTTAGCATGTAGGCATGCAAACTTTTCTAGACAATTTTGCAGTTGTACACCTCAATCTTATAACTTGGTACTTGACATATGTTGACTGTTAGCATGCTAGCTTTTTTATAGACAATTTTGCAGCTGTTCACAAAATTGGTTTGTTACATAACAATGCTAACTTTTTTAGCCAATTTAGGGTCCGTACTCCTAATAGTCAAATACCTTGGTACATAACAAATAACTGTAAGCATGCTAACGTTAGTACGTTAACATTTTTAGTAAATTTTGCGGTCGTACTCAGAGTCAAATAACTTGGTACATAACATTTAGCTGTTAGCATTTGTACTTTTTTTTTGTGCCAATTTTGCCGCCGTATACCTCAATCTTATAACTTGGTATGTGACATATGTTAAGTGTTAGCATGCTAACTGTTAGCGTATTAGCATGCTAGCATTTTTAGCCAATTTTCCAGCTGTTCACAAACTTGGTATGTTACATAACTATGCTAAAGTTTGAGCCAATTTAGGGGGCTGTACTCCTAATAGTCAAATACCTTCGTACATAACATGTAACTGTTAGCATGCTAACATTAGTATTTAAACTTTTTTTGGTGCTAATTTTACAACCATTTACCCGAAAATCATAACTTGATACTTGACATATGCTAACTGTTAGCATGTAGGCATGCAAACTTTTCTAGACAATTTTGCAGTTGTACACCTCAATCTTATAACTTGGTACTTGACATATGTTGACTGTTAGCATGCTAGCTTTTTTTTAGACAATTTTGCAGCTGTTCACAAAATTGGTTTGTTACATAACAATGCTAACTTTTTTAGCCAATTTAGGGGCCGTACTCCTAATAGTCAAATACCTTGGTACATAACAAATAACTGTAAGCATGCTAACGTTAGTACGTTAAAATTTTTAGTAAATTTTGCGGTCGTACTCAGAGTCAAATAACTTGGTACATAATATTTAGCTGTTAGCATTTGTACTTTTTTTTTGCCAATTTTGCCGCCGTATATCTCAATCTTATAACTTGGTACGTGACATATGTTAAGTGTTAACATGCTAACTGTTAGCGTATTAGCATGCTAGCATTTTTAGCCAATTTTCCAGCTGTTCACAAACTTGGTATGTTACATAACTATGCTAAAGTTTTAGCCAATTTAGGGGGCTGTACTCCTAATAGTCAAATACCTTCGTACATAACATGTAACTGTTAGCATGCTAACATTAGCATTTAAACTTTTTTTGGTACTAATTTTGCAACCATTTACCCGAAAATCATAACTTGATACTTGACATATGCTAACTGTTAGCATGTAGGCATGCAAACTTTTCTAGACAATTTTGCAGTTGTACACCTCAATCTTATAACTTGGTACTTGACATATGTTGACTGTTAGCATGCTAGCTTTTTTATAGACAATTTTGCAGCTGTTCACAAAATTGGTTTGTTACATAACAATGCTAACTTTTTTAGCCAATTTAGGGTCCGTACTCCTAATAGTCAAATACCTTGGTACATAACAAATAACTGTAAGCATGCTAACGTTAGTACGTTAACATTTTTAGTAAATTTTGCGGTCGTACTCCGAGTCAAATAACTTGGTACATAACATTTAGCTGTTAGCATTTGTACTTTTTTTTGTGCCAATTTTGCCGCCGTATACCTCAATCTTATAACTTGGTATGTGACATATGTTAAGTGTTAGCATGCTAACTGTTAGCGTATTAGCATGCTAGCATTTTTAGCCAATTTTCCAGCTGTTCACAAACTTGGTATGTTACATAACTATGCTAAAGTTTTAGCCAATTTAGGGGGCTGTACTCCTAATAGTCAAATACCTTCGTACATAACATGTAACTGTTAGCATGCTAACATTAGCATTTAAACTTTTTTTGGTACTAATTTTGCAACCATTTACCCGAAAATCATAACTTGATACTTGACATATGCTAACTGTTAGCATGTAGGCATGCAAACTTTTCTAGACAATTTTGCAGTTGTACACCTCAATCTTATAACTTGGTACTTGACATATGTTGACTGTTAGCATGCTAGCTTTTTTATAGACAATTTTGCAGCTGTTCACAAAATTGGTTTGTTACATAACAATGCTAACTTTTTTAGCCAATTTAGGGTCCGTACTCCTAATAGTCAAATACCTTGGTACATAACAAATAACTGTAAGCATGCTAACGTTAGTACGTTAACATTTTTAGTAAATTTTGCGGTCGTACTCCGAGTCAAATAACTTGGTACATAATAATTAGCTGTTAGCATTTGTACTTTTTTTTTTTTTGCCAATTTTGCCGCCGTATACCTCAATCTTATAACTTGGTATGTGACATATGTTAAGTGTTAGCATGCTAACTGTTAGCGTATTAGCATGCTAGCATTTTTAGCCAATTTTCCAGCTGTTCACAAACTTGGTATGTTACATAACTATGCTAAAGTTTTAGCCAATTTAAGGGGCTGTACTCCTAATAGTCAAATACCTTCGTACATAACATGTAACTGTTAACATGCTAACATTAGCATTTAAACTTTTTTTGGTGCTAATCTTACAACCATTTACCCGAAAATCATAACTCGATACTTGACATATGCTAACTGTTAGCATGTAGGCATGCAAACTTTTCTCGACAATTTTGCAGTTGTACACCTCAATCTTATAACTTGGTACTTGACATATGTTGACTGTTAGCATGCTACCTTTTTTTTTAGACAATTTTGCAGCTGTTCACAAAATTGGTTTGTTACATAACAATGCTAACTTTTTTAGCCAATTTAGGGGCCGTACTCCTAATAGTCAAATACCTTGGTACATAAATAACTGTAAGCATGCTAACGTTAGTACGTTAAAATTTTTAGTAAATTTTGCGGTCGTACTCAGAGTCAAATAACTTGGTACATAACATTTAGCTGTTAGCATTTGTACTTTTTTTTTTTGCCAATTTTGCCGCCGTATATCTCAATCTTATAACTTGGTACGTGACATATGTTAAGTGTTAGCATGCTAACTTTCAGCGTATTAGCATGTTAGCATTTTTAGCCAATTTTCCAGCTGTTCACAAACTTGGTATGTTACATAACTATGCTAAGGTTTTAGCCAATTTAGGGGGCTGTACTCCTAATAGTCAAATACCTTCGTACATAACATGTAACTGTTAGCATGCTAACATTAGCATTTAAACTTTTTTTTGGTGCTAATTTTACAACCATTTACCCGAAAATCATAACTTGATACTTGACATATGTAAGCATGCAAACTTTTCTAGACAATTTTGCAGTTGTACACCTCAATCTTATAACTTGGTACTTGACATATGTTGACTGTTAGCATGCTAGCTTTTTTTTAGACAATTTTGCAGCTGTTCACAAAATTGGTTTGTTACATAACAATGCTAACTTTTTTAGCCAATTTAGGGGCCGTACTCCTAATAGTCAAATACCTTGGTACATAACAAATAACTATAAGCATGCTAACGTTAGTACGTTAAAATTTTTAGTAAATTTTGCGGTCGTACTCAGAGTCAAATAACTTGGTACATAACATTTAGCTGTTAGCATTTGTACTTTTTTTTTTTTGCCAATTTTGCCGCCGTATATCTCAATCTTATAACTTGGTACGTGACATATGTTAAGTGTTAGCATGCTAACTTTCAGCGTATTAGCATGTTAGCATTTTTAGCCAATTTTCCAGCTGTTCACAAACTTGGTATGTTACATAACTATGCTAAGGTTTTAGCCAATTTAGGGGGCTGTACTCCTAATAGTCAAATACCTTCGTACATAACATGTAACTGTTAGCATGCTAACATTAGCATTTAAACTTTTTTTTGGTGCTAATTTTACAACCATTTACCCGAAAATCATAACTTGATACTTGACATATGCTAACTGTTAGCATGTAGGTATGCAAACTTTTCTAGACAATTTTGCAGTTGTACACCTCAATCTTATAACTTGGTACTTGACATATGTTGACTGTTAGCATGCTAGCTTTTTTTTTAGACAATTTTGCAGCTGTTCACAAAATTGGTTTGTTACATAACAATGCTAACTTTTTTAGCCAATTTAGGGGCCGTACTCCTAATAGTCAAATACCTTGGTACATAACAAATAAACGTAAGCATGCTAACGTTAGTACGTTAAAATTTATAGTAAATTTTGCGGTCGTACTCAGAGTCAAATAACTTGGTACATAACAATTAGCTGTTAGCATTTGTACTTTTTTTTTTTTTGCCAATTTTGCCGCCGTATACCTCAATCTTATAACTTGGTATGTGACATATGTTAAGTGTTAGCATGCTAACTGTTAGCGTATTAGCATGCTAGCATTTTTAGCCAATTTTCCAGCTGTTCACAAACTTGGTATGTTACATAACTATGCTAAAGTTTTAGCCAATTTAAGGGGCTGTACTCCTAATAGTCAAATACCTTCGTACATAACATGTAACTGTTAACATGCTAACATTAGCATTTAAACTTTTTTTGGTGCTAATTTTACAACCATTTACCCGAAAATCATAACTCGATACTTGACATATGCTAACTGTTAGCATGTAGGCATGCAAACTTTTCTCGACAATTTTGCAGTTGTACACCTCAATCTTATAACTTGGTACTTGACATATGTTGACTGTTAGCATGCTAGCTTTTTTTTTAGACAATTTTGCAGCTGTTCACAAAATTGGTTTGTTACATAACAATGCTAACTTTTTTAGCCAATTTAGGGGCCGTACTCCTAATAGTCAAATACCTTGGTACATAAATAACTGTAAGCATGCTAACGTTAGTACGTTAAAATTTTTAGTAAATTTTGCGGTCGTACTCAGAGTCAAATAACTTGGTACATAACATTTTAGCTGTTAGCATTTGTACTTTTTTTTTTTGCCAATTTTGCCGCCGTATATCTCAATCTTATAACTTGGTACGTGACATATGTTAAGTGTTAGCATGCTAACTTTCAGCGTATTAGCATGTTAGCATTTTTAGCCAATTTTCCAGCTGTTCACAAACTTGGTATGTTACATAACTATGCTAAGGTTTTAGCCAATTTAGGGGGCTGTACTCCTAATAGTCAAATACCTTCGTACATAACATGTAACTGTTAGCATGCTAACATTAGCATTTAAACTTTTTTTTGGTGCTAATTTTACAACCATTTACCCGAAAATCATAACTTGATACTTGACATATGCTAACTGTTAGCATGTAAGCATGCAAACTTTTCTAGACAATTTTGCAGTTGTACACCTCAATCTTATAACTTGGTACTTGACATATGTTGACTGTTAGCATGCTAGCTTTTTTTTAGACAATTTTGCAGCTGTTCACAAAATTGGTTTGTTGCATAACAATGCTAACTTTTTTAGCCAATTTAGGGGCCGTACTCCTAATAGTCAAATACCTTGGTACATAACAAATAACTATAAGCATGCTAACGTTAGTACGTTAAAATTTTTAGTAAATTTTGCGGTCGTACTCAGAGTCAAATAACTTGGTACATAACATTTAGCTGTTAGCATTTGTACTTTTTTTTTTTTGCCAATTTTGCCGCCGTATATCTCAATCTTATAACTTGGTACGTGACATATGTTAAGTGTTAGCATGCTAACTTTCAGCGTATTAGCATGTTAGCATTTTTAGCCAATTTTCCAGCTGTTCACAAACTTGGTATGTTACATAACTATGCTAAGGTTTTAGCCAATTTAGGGGGCTGTACTCCTAATAGTCAAATACCTTCGTACATAACATGTAACTGTTAGCATGCTAACATTAGCATTTAAACTTTTTTTTGGTGCTAATTTTACAACCATTTACCCGAAAATCATAACTTGATACTTGACATATGCTAACTGTTAGCATGTAGGTATGCAAACTTTTCTAGACAATTTTGCAGTTGTACACCTCAATCTTATAACTTGGTACTTGACATATGTTGACTGTTAGCATGCTAGCTTTTTTTTTAGACAATTTTGCAGCTGTTCACAAAATTGGTTTGTTGCATAACAATGCTAACTTTTTTAGCCAATTTAGGGGCTGTACTCCTAATAGTCAAATACCTTGGTACATAAATAACTGTAAGCATGCTAACGTTAGTACGTTAAAATTTTTAGTAAATTTTGTGGTCGTACTCAGAGTCAAATAACTTGGTACATAACATTTAGCTGTTAGCATTTGTACTTTTTTTTTTTGCCAATTTTGCCGCCGTATATCTCAATCTTATAACTTGGTACGTGACATATGTTAAGTGTTAGCATGCTAACTGTTAGCGTATTAGCATGCTAGCATTTTTAGCCAATTTTCCAGCTGTTCACACACTTGGTATGTTACATAACTATGCTAAAGTTTTAGCCAATTTAGGGGGCTGTACTCCTAATAGTCAAATACCTTCGTACATAACATGTAACTGTTAGCATGCTAACATTAGCATTCAAACTTTTTTTGGTGCTAATTTTGCAACCATTTACCCGAAAATCATAACTCGATACTTGACATATGCTAACTGTTAGCATGTAGGCATGCCAACTTTTTTAGCCAATTTTGCAGTTGTACACCTCAATCTTATAACTTGGTACTTGACATATGTTAACTGTTAGCATGCTAGCTTTCTTTAGCCAATTTTGCAGCTGTTCACCAACTTGGTATGTTACATAACTATGCTAACTTTTTTAGCCAATTTAGGGGCCGTACTCCTAATAGTCAAATACCTTCGCACATAACATTTAACTATTAGCATGCTAACATTAGCATTGAATTTTTTTTTGTGCTAATTTTGCAACCATTTACCCGAAAATCATAACTCGATACTTGACATATGCTAACTGTTAGCATGTAGGCATGCCAACTTTTTTAGCCAATTTTGCAGTTGTACACCTCAATCTTATAACTTGGTACTTGAAATATGTTAACTGTTAGCATGCTAGCTTTTTTTAGCCAATTTTGCAGCTGTTCACCAACTTGGTATGTTACATAACTATGCTAACTTTTTTAGCCAATTTAGGGGCCGTACTCCTAATAGTCAAATACCTTCGCACATAACATTTAACTATTAGCATGCTAACATTAGCATTTAATTTTTTTTTGTGCTAATTTTGCAACCATTTACCCGAAAATCATAACTCGATACTTGACATATGCTAACTGTTAGCATGTAGGCATGCCAACTTTTTTAGCCAATTTTGCAGTTGTACACCTCAATCTTATAACTTGGTACTTGAAATATGTTAACTGTTAGCATGCTAGCTTTTTTTTAGCCAATTTTGCAGCTGTTCACCAACTTGGTATGTTACATAACTATGCTAACTTTTTTAGCCAATTTAGGGGCCGTACTCCTAATAGTCAAATACCTTCGTACATAACATTTAACTGTTAGCATGCTAACATTAGCATTGAACTTTTTTTGTGTGCTAATTTTGCAACCATTTACCCGAAAATCATAACTCGATACTTGACATATGCTAACTTTTAGCATGTAGCATGTATTGGTATTTGACTATTAGGAGTACGGCCCCCTAAATTGGCTAAAACGTTAGCATAGTTAAGTAACATACCAAGTTTGTGAACAGCTGAAAAAGTGGCAAAAAAAGCGAGCATTCTAACACGCTAACAGTTAGCATGCTAACAGTTAACATATGTCACGTACCAAGTTATAAGCTTGAGGTATACGGCGGCAAAATTGGCCAAAAAAGAAAGTGCAAAAGCTAACAGCTAAAAAGTTATTTGACTCTTAGTACGACTGTAAAATTTACTACAAATTTTAACGTGCTAACGTTAGCATGCTTACAGTTATTTGTTATGTACCAAGGTATTTGACTATTAGGAGTACGGCCCCCAAATTGACTGAAAAAGTTAGCATAGTTATGTAACATACCAATTTCTCCTGAAATTGCATGTTGTAGTTGCACAATATGATGGTGTGATATCAAGAAGTGTTGCCAAGACAGGCTGACACTTTTATAGAAATGTTCAGCAAAAAGTTGACACATCAAAGAAAGACGAGGACAAGGACATTTTGTGGCCTATTCTTCATTTCAAAGCCGTGTTTTATCATTGTGCTGCATGAACCCTGTCCCTCACAAGCAATTACTGCTTGAATTCTAATGATGCCTGCAGCCGCTTTAAAGTTAAACCCTTCTGACAGCCGCTACCAATACTGGAACAAAAACAGCAGAAAGGCGATGTTTTGCCCAAGACACTTATTGGATTACTGTCTGCTCGTTAGCTTGGCCAAACAACAAAGTTAAGAGCGCGTGTGTTTTGGTGGAAAACACTTCAGAATTGTTGTACGCCAAAAGTGACATCGTGGTGCGCAAACTTTCCAAATAAAACTAATGCCAATGAGTGCAATTCTATTTGGAATATGTTTGTTCCAGCATCTAAATTGTGTCAAAAGTCTTCAATAACTAAAGCAAAATGTTTTGATTCATTTTAAATATTTTTTTATAATTAATACATTTAACTGTTATGCTGTATCTTTTAAAAAAATTTTTTTTACTAAATGCTTTGGGTTTTTCAATTTTGACAGAAAAAAATGCATATTTTATACTTAAACATTATCTGATCTTGCCAATTACCGTATTTTTCGGACTATAAGTGGCAGTTTTTTTCATAGTTTGGCCGACTTATACTCAGGAGCGACTTATGTGTGAAATGATGAACACATTAGCGTAAAATATCAAATAATATTATTGATCTCATTCACGTACAGAGGTGGGTAGAGTAGCCAGAAATTGTACCGGTACTCAAGTAAGAGTACTGTTACTTTAGAGATTTATTACTCAAGTAAAAGTAAGGAGTAGTCACCCAAATATTTACTTGAGTAAAAGTAAAAAAGTATGTTGTAAAAAAACTACTCAAGTACTGAGTAACGGATGAGTAACATACACACACATATCATATACCGTATTTTCCGCACTATAAGGCGCACCTAAAAACCACAAATTTTCTCAAAAGCTGACAGTGCGCCTTATAACCCGGTGCGCTTTATATATGGATAAATATTAAGATTCATTTTCATAAAGTTTCGGTCTCGCAACTTTGGTGAACAACCGCCATCTTTTTTCCCGGTAGAACAGGAAGCGCTTCTTCTTCTACGCAAGCAACCGCCAAGGTAAGCACCCGCCCCCATAGAACAGGAAGCGCTTCTTCTTCTACTGTAAGCAACCACCCGCCCGCGTAGAAGAAGAAAAAGGGCGCGGATATTATCATTTCCTTTGTGTGTTTACATCTGTAAAGACCACAAAATGGCTCCTACTAAGCGTCAGGGATCCGGTTCATGAAAAGACGCAATCTCTCCATCCGCACACGGATTACTATTTCACAGCAACTGATATTCCTGTGAACCGCACTGTGGATACAACGGGAGCACGTACGGTGAATATTCGCACCACAGGGAATGAGAAGTCATCCTTCACTGTGGTTCTAGCTTGCCATGCTAATGGCCAGAAACTTCCACCCATGGTGATATTCAAAAGGAAGACCTTGCCAAAAGAGACCTTTCCAGCCGGCGTCATCATAAAAGCTAACTCGAAGGGATGGATGAAGAAAAGATGAGCGAGTGGTTAAGGTAAGTTTAAATTTACGCGAAGAGGCCGGGTGGCTTTCTTCACGCAGCTCCGTCCATGTTGATATACGACTCCATGCGCGCCCACATCACGCTGGTTTTAATATATTATTAAAGTTTGACTGACCTATTTGACTGTTTTTTTGACATTCCTTTAGCGCAGTTAGATGCGGCTTACAACACGGGGCGGCTTATAGGTGGACAAAGTTTTGAAATATGCCGCTCATTGAAGGCGCGGCTTATAACCCAGGGCGCCTTATGGTGCGGAAAATACGGTGTGTATATATATATATATATATATATATATATATATATATATATATATATATATATATATATATACATACATTGATATATACAGTATATAATTTATATATATATTTTTTGCCGTTTTTGTTTACATGTTAATAGTGTTTTAATGAATATACATGCATGTTTAACACATATAGATTCCTTTCTTTCATGAAGACAAGAATATAAGTTGGTGTATTACCTGATTCTGATGACTTGCATTGATTGTAATCAGACAGTAGTGATGATAACGTCCACGTTTTCAAATGGAGGAGAAAAAAAGTTCCTCCTTTCTGTCTAATACCACATGAAAGTGGTTGGTTTTTGGCATCTTATTTGTCCAGCTTCCATATTCGTTTTTATACACTTTACAAGAAATACATTGGCGGCAAACTCCGTAGCTTGCTAGCTTGTTTGCGCAGGCTTTCGGAGACTCTTATTTTGAAAGCGCAGGCGCGACGGAGCGGCACTTTTATTGTGAAGACAGGAACTGTGCAGTCAGTCTTTAGGCTTTTGACGGGATGTACGGGTGAAATAAAAAATGGTCTTTTTTCCTTCACACTTTTGATTAATTGATTGGAACTTTTATTAGTAGATTGCACAGTACAGTACATATTCCGTACAATTGACCACTAAATGGTAACACCCCAATAAGTTTTTCAACTTGTTTAAGTCAGGTCATGTGACCGCCTGGCTCTGTTTGATTGGTCCAACGTCACCAGTGACTGCATCTGATTGGTGGAACGGAGTGAACGTCACCAGTGACTGTATTTGTTGAAACGCAGGCACTATGAAGGTCTGTCTGACAGACCAAAACAAACAAAGCGTGCATTAACAGATCGATAAAAATTAGTAGCGAGTAGCGAGCTGAATGTAGATAAAAGTAGCGGAGTAAAAGTAGCGTTTCTTCTCTATAAATATACTCAAGTAAAAGTAAAAGTATGTTGCATTAAAACTACTCTTAGAAGTACAATTTATCCCAAAAGTTAATCAAGTAGATGTAACGGAGTAAATGTAGCGCGTTACTACCCACCTCTGTTCACGTAAGAGACTAGACGTATAAGATTTCATGGGATTTAGCGACAGATTGTTTGGTAAACGTATAGCATGTTCTATATGTTATAGTTATTTGAATGACTCTTACCATAATATGTTACGTTAACATACCAGTTGGTTATTTATGCCTCATATAACGTACACTTATTCAGCCTGTTGTTCACTATTCTTCATTTATTTTAAATTGCCTTTCAAATGTCTATTCTTGCTGTTGGCTTTTATCAAATACATTTCCTTCTTTACTATGCATTTTCGGCCGGAGCGACTTATACTCCGAAAAATACGGTATATTATTATATACTGTATTGCAAAACTATTTTTGTGAGATAAAAACAAATAGTTTAATATCTGCTTGTCACCTTTTATTTATGATTTTAAACATACTTGCCAACCCTCCCGGATTTTCCGGGAGACTCCCGAAATTCAGCGCCTCTCCCGAAAACCTCCCGGGACAAATTTTCTCCCGAAATTCAGGCGGAGTGACGTGTTGACAGCCTGTTCTCACGTCCGCTTTCCCACCATATAAACAGCTAATGATCGAGGGCGAGTTCTTGGTTTCTTATGTGGGTTTATTGTTGGGCAGTTTCATTAACGTCCTCCCAGCGCGGTAACAACACACAACAACAGCAGTCACGTTTGTGTCCCCGTAAAGCAGTTCGTCTGCCGTAAACAGCAATGTTGTGACACTTTTAAACAGGACAATACTGCCATCTACTGTACATGCATATGTGACCCACCCATAATGTGTCACATTTTTGTGTTGATTTATTTATTTTATTTTGTGGTTTGAATTCGTTTTTGGAGCTGTCATTACACATTTATCAGTATTCACATTGGTCAGTAGGGGGCAGTAGGGCGTTTCTTCCCAATTGAATGCTATCACCTGCAGACCGGAAGTGTCTTGTCATTCTGATGAGCGCGACCAGTCTGTGAACAATTGAAACGTCCTGTGTGCTTTTTCCTCCTGTATAACAGGTTAGTTTTGGTGAATCAACTCACTGAATAATATCCATGTGATCTTTATAAGTTTAAGTACACATTCTGATGGTGGAGCCTAACTCTAAAGTGTTTGTGAGTTGTAGTTTGTATTTGTGAATGAATCCAGTGCACAGCTGCAGTAATCAATACAAAAAGGCGACGTGAGTGCGCAATGTTTATATAGGAACTTCTGATCGTAATTCAGACTCCCAAATTAGAGCTCCCGTTTTCTTATTGATTTTATAATGTATATTTGTATAATGTGTGTATTCTGAAATAGTGACAGAGAATAGAACAAGGATGGACAATTCAACCCTTAACTCAACAATGAGTAGATGAGTGTTATGTGTGTGTAAATGTGTAAATAAATGAACACTGAAATTCAAGTATTTCTTTTATTTATATATATATATATATATATATATATATATATATATATATATATATATATATATATATATATATATGTAATAAAATATATATATATATATATATGTATATATATATAGCTAGAATTCACTGAAAGTCAAGTATTTCTTATATATATATATATATATATATATATATATATCTTAACCACGCCCCCACCCCCCACCTCCCGAAATCGGAGGTCTCAAGGTTGGCAAGTATGATTTTAAAGCAAGTTATACATTAAAAAAAAATCTAATAATCAAATGCATATGCATTTCGATTAATCATGATTAATCACAGGTTATTACCCGCATGCATAATGTCAATACATTTTTAAAATGCGGCCCATCACTGCGACGTGGCCCTCAATGAAAATGAGTTTGACACACCTGGTCTAGCTTGTGTGCTTAGCTGTTGTGTAGCTGTAATCTCCAAGTAGCCCCCCGGTTACCTTTATTGTAAATGACTAAAATAGAATTAAAGCTGCAAGCAGCATTGGTCGGGCCCGCATATTTGGCAGGTGCTAGTCCTAAGTGTCCCAATACTTTTGTTCAGTTTTCGTCATAAGTGTCCCAATACTTTTGTCTACTTTTAGTCCGAATTGTCCCAATACTTTTGTTTAGTGTACCTACCTTGTCTGCATTGTGTGGGCACGCTGGTGCTTCCTGCTTTTAAGCAGCCTTCTTGGAAAAAACAGCAGCATCAGCGCAGCGGCTCTTTGAAGGGTCATAAAATCAAAACCGGAGCCGGTATTAAAACTCTTTCGATAACTTTTAATCAAAAGGGTTCAATCTCTCTCCTGTGTTAGTTTGAAGCCGAAACAACAAACACGCTCAGAGGAGATAATGTTTGAAGAAAGGTGACCGGTTTTTACAAAAATGTTGTGTTGAAGGGGGAATAGCAAACTTCCTGTTGATTTTTGCTGGGGGTTGTCAATTTATGAAATGTAGGTCTAAGTGAGACCTACGGAGAGGATTTTGTTTCATGTCTCTCCGACCTTCCCAGTGGGAGTTACAGGCAGTTTTGTCATTTTTTTCTTCCGAGGAGCAGTTTTTTCTCCGTTTTATTCAAAAATTGCTCTAGAGCGCAATTTTTAAATTTGGGGTTAGGTTTTTTTATTAGATCACAATTTTTGCCAGTCCTGATGTGTGTGTTCAGTTTGGTGAGTTTTGAAGCGTGTTAAGGGGGTCAAATTACAGCTCAAAAAGGCAAAAGTGACTGTTTTTAGTCTTGAAGGGGGAATTGCCAACTTCCTGTTGATTTTTGCCCGAGGATATACAATTATGAAAACTAGGTCTAAGTCAAACCTACATAGAGGTTTTTGTTTCATGTCTCTCCGACATTCCTAGTGGGAGTTACAGGCAGTCTAGTTTTTTTTCTTTTCCTAGAGGGCGCTAGAGCGCAATTTTGAGTTTTGGGGTTTGTTTTTTTTATTAAAAGACAATTTTCGCAGGTCCTGATGTGTGGGTCAAATATGGTGAGTTTTGAAGCATGTTTAGTGGGTCAAATTAGTGCTCAAAGAGGCGGCGGAAGAATAATAAAGAAAGAATTAAAGCTGCAAGCAGCATTGTTCGGGCCCGCGTATTTGGCAGGTGCTAGTCCTAAGTGTCCCAATACTTTTGTCTACTTTTAGTCTGAAGTGTCCCAAGACTTTTGTCTAGTGTACCTACCTTGTCTGCATTGTGTGGGCACGTTGGTGCTTCCTGCTTTTAAGCAGCCATCTTAAAAAAACAGCAGTGCAGCAGCATCAGCGCAGCGGTTCTTTGAAGGGTCATAAAATCCAAACCGGAGCAGTTATTAAAACTCTTTCAATAACTTTTAATCAGAAGGGTTCAATCACTCTCCTGTGTTAGTTTGAAGCCGAAACAACAAACACGCTCAGAGGAGATAATGTTTGAAGAAAGGTGACCGGTTTTTACAAAAATGTTGTGTTGAAGGGGGAATAGCAAGCTTCTTGTAGATTTTTGCTGGGGGTTGTCAATTTATGAAATGTAGGTCTAAGTGAGACCTACGGAGAGGATTTTGTTTCATGTCTCTCCGACCTTCCCAGTGGGAGTTACAGGCAGTTTTGTCATTTTTTTCTTCCGAGGAGCAGTTTTTTTCTCCGTTTTATTCAAAAATTGCTCTAGAGCGCAATTTTTAAATTTGGGGTTAGGTTTTTTTTATTAGATCACAGTTTTAGCCAGTCCTGATGTGTGTGTTCAGTTTGGTGAGTTTTGAAGCGTGTTAAGGGGGTCAAATTACAGCTCAAAAAGGCAAAAGTGACTGTTTTTAGTCTTGAAGGGGGAATTGCCAACTTCCTGTTGATTTTTGCCCGAGGATATACAATTATGAAAACTAGGTCTAAGTCAAACCTACATAGAGGTTTTTGTTTCATGTCTCTCCGACCTTCCTAGTGGGAGTTACAGGCAGTCTAGTTTTTTTTTTTCCTAGGGGGCACTAGAGCGCAATTTTGAGTTTTGGGGTTCGTTTTTTTTTATTAAAAGACAATTTTCGCAGGTCCTGATGTGTGGGTCAAATATGGTGAGTTTTGAAGCATGTTAAGTGGGTCAAATTAGTGCTCAAAGAGGCGGCGGAAGAATAATAAAGAAAGAATTAAAGCTGCAAGCAGCATTGGTCGGGCCCGCGTATTTGGCAGGTGCTAGTCCTAAGTGTCCCAATACCTTTGTCTACTTTTAGTCTGAAGTGTCCCAAGACTTTTGTCTAGTGTACCTACCTTGTCTGCATTGTGTGGGCACGTTGGCGCTTCCTGCTTTGAAGCAGCCATCTTACAAAAACAGCAGTGCAGCAGCATCAGCGCAGCGGCTCTTTGAAGGGTCATAAAATCAAAACCGGAGCCGGTATTAAAACTCTTTCGATAACTTTTAATCAAAAGGGTTCAATCTCTCTCCTGTGTTAGTTTGAAGCCGAAACAACAAACACGCTCAGAGGAGATAATGTTTGAAGAAAGGTGACCGGTTTTTACAAAAATGTTGTGTTGAAGGGGGAATAGCAAGCTTCTTGTAGATTTTTGCTGGGGGTTGTCAATTTATGAAATGTAGGTCTAAGTGAGACCTACGGAGAGGATTTTGTTTCATGTATCTCCGACCTTCCCAGTGGGAGCTACAGGCAGTTTTGTCATTTTTTTCTTCCGAGGAGCGGTTTTTTTCTCCGTTTTATTCAAAAATTGCTCTAGAGCGCAATTTTTAAATTTGGGGTTAGGTTTTTTTATTAGATCACAATTTTTGCCAGTCCTGATGTGTGTGTTCAGTTTGGTGAGTTTTGAAGCGTGTTAAGGGGGTCAAATTACAGCTCAAAAAGGCAAAAGTGACTGTTTTTAGTACTTTTTTGTCTTGAAGGGGGAATTGCCAACTTCCTGTTGATTTTTGCCCGAGGATATACAATTATGAAAACTAGGTCTAAGTCAAACCTACATAGAGGTTTTTGTTTCATGTCTCTCCGACCTTCCTAGTGGGAGTTACAGGCAGTCTAGTTTTTTTTTTCCTAGGGAGCGCTAGAGCGCAATTTTGAGTTTTGGGGTTCGTTTTTTTTATTAAAAGACAATTTTCGCACGTCCTGATGTGTGGGTCAAATATGGTGAGTTTTAATGCTCAAAGAGGCGGCGGAAGAATAATAAAGAAATGGGTCGTACTTGTATAGCGCTTTTCTACCTTTTTAAGGAACTCAAAGCGCTTTGACACTATTTTCCACATTCACCCATTCACACACACACATTCACACACTGATGGCGGGAGCTGCCATGCACGGCGCTAACCAGTCCCATCAGGAGCAAGGGTGAAGTGTCTTGCTCAAGGACACAACGGACGTGACTAGGATGGTAGAAGGTGGGGATTGAACCAGTAACCCTCAGATTGCTGGCACGGCCACTCTCCCAACTTCGCCACGCCGTCCCCGGTACACTTGTTGAAAAAGTTTCCAAAATTGTGAAAATAAGAACGAGTTTTACTGAATTGGTAATAAATAAAGGTAGTACAGTGTTAACATTTTGAAAATAGTAATACATTTGAATAAACTGGTAAAAAAAAAAAAATCAAGTCCATAAAGTGGTACCTACGGACACTTTTGATTGAAATATTTGCCAAAATGTTTATACTAAGAATAGATTTCAATAAATAAAGTCAATAAAGTGGTATCTTGGGGCACTTTTGATAAAAAATCTTCGTCAAATTTTTTAAAATAATAGTACATCGGTAATAAAGTGATAAATACAAGCATTTTGAAAATAATGATACAGTTTAATAAATTGGTGATAACCTTATTAATAAAAGGTCAATAAAGTGGTAGCGTGGACATTAAATGTGAAATTAATCATATATTTTAATAAATAGGTAACAAATAAAGTGATAAAATTAATAAAGTGGTAGTCAGAGCACTTTTGATTAAAATATTTGCCAGTAATTTTGAAAATAATAATATATTTTAATAATGATAAAGTAATAAATAACAAGTCAATAAAGTGGTACCATGTGGACACTATTGATGAAAATCTTTGCCAAAATTGTGAAAATAATACAACATTTATATAAATTGGTAACAAATAAGGTGATTAAAGTGGTAACTCGGAGCACTTTTGATTTAAAAAATTGTCAAAGTATTGAAAATAAGACATTTCAATAAATTGGAATTAAAAAGTGATAAATACAGTTAATACAGTGCTAGCCTAAGTAGTCATTAAAAGAATAAAACCTTACAAATTCAATAGGTCCTTATGTCCCATTGCATGAGGACTCCCTGTGGGAGTCCTTATGCAATGGGCCATGCGGGCCCTAATAAATTGTGTGCCTACTGGAGGACATTTAGATGTTAACAGGCGGTCTGGTTTTGCATAAGTTCCGAGCAGGCGCTCCTGGGGTCATTTGGGGAGTTTAACACTGACCACGTTGGAGAAGACTTAAAAAAAACACATCATTAGTGCTGCCCGACACTCCAGCGACTTAGTTTGGCGTGAAGATGAAACCAAAAAGTTTGAACATTTTTTTAGCATTCATCAGCCGTGCTTGAAGACGGGAGTCAACAGTGATTGTTTTTAATAAACACTCCTGGGGAAAGCCGCAGCAAATCAGGGTCCTGTGTGCTCTTTTATCTCAGGTGATTCTTGACATTAACAAGCTGCACCAGCCCACTATCTCTCTCACACACACACACACACACACACACACACACACACACACACACACACACACACACACACACACACTGCACTTCAAAGCCACGAAGCAAGACGAGGAAAAAAAGAAAACAGGCCGTCCTTTTGACATCAGCGAGGATGAAAACAAAATATTTTTTGTGTGTTTCAGCTCAACGTTGTATCCGTTGCACAGGTGGTGTGGGGAAGGGAGGTCAAACATGTTTTCCTCTGAGTCATTTTCTCCCATCATTGCATCCGCCGTTATTCTGAACACACACACACGCCTCTAATCCTGCCATTTACGTTATAGCATTGTGTCAATATGCATATTACAAAAGGGGGGGGGGGGGGAAACATTCCCATGACGACAATCAGTGGTGCTTGCGTGACATACTTCCATGTAAAGGTCAGCTCTGTGCACGTGACCTGAATGTGTCATTATTAATACTAGCTCTGAAATCTGTATCACGATATCAGGGTTTTTTTTCGGTCCATATCGGTGATTATACAGGTAAAAGCCAGTAAATTAGAATATTTTGGAAAAACTTGATTTATTTCAGTAAGGAGTAGTCACCCAAATATTTACTTGAGTAAAAGTAAAAAGTATGTTGTGAAAAAACTACTCAAGTACTGAGTAACTGATGAGTAACATACACACACATATCATATATATATATATATATATCTATATATATATATATATATATATATATATATATATATATATATATATATATATACACATATATATATACATACACACACATATATATACACACATTTATATATATATACATATATATATATATATATATATATATATACACACACATATATATATACAGTATATAATTTATATTTATTTATTTTGCTGTTTTTGTTTACATGTTAAAGGTGTTTTAATGAATATACATGCATGTTTAACACATATAGATTCCTTTCTTTCATGAAGACAAGAATATAAGTTGGTGTATTACCTGATTCTGATGACTTGCATTGATTGTAATCAGACAGTAGTGATGATAGCGTCCACTTTTTCAAATGGAGGAGAAAAAAAGTTCCTCCTTTCTGTCTAATACCACATGAAAGTGGTTGGTTTTTGGCATCTTATTTGTCCAGCTTCCATATTCGTTTTTATACACTTTACAAGAAATACATTGGTGGCAAACTCCGTAGCTTGCTAGCTTGTTTGCGCTGGCTTTCGGAGACTCTTGTTTTGAAAGCGCAGGCGCGATGGAGCGGCACTTTTATTGTGAAGACAGGAACTGTGCAGTCAGTCTTTAGGCTTTTGACGGGATGTACGGTTGAAATAAAAAAGGGTCTTTTTTCCTTCACACTTTTGATTGATTGATTGAAACTTTTATTAGTAGATTGCACAGTACAGTTCATATTCCGTACAATTGACCACTAAATGGTAACACCCCAATAAGTTTTTCAACTTGTTTAAGTCAGGTCATGTGACCCCTGGCTCTGTTTGATTGGTCCAACGTCACCAGTGACTGCATCTGATTGGTGGAACGGAGTGAACGTCACCAGTGACTGTATTTGTTGAAACGCAGGCACTATGAAGGTCTGTCTGACAGACCAAAACAAACAAAGCGTGCATTAACAGATGGATAAAAATTAGTAGCGAGTAGCGAGCTGAATGTAGATAAAAGTAGCGGAGTAAAAGTAGCGTTTCTTCTCTATAAATATACTCAAGTAAAAGTAAAAGTATGTTGCATTAAAACTACTCTTAGAAGTACAATTTATCCCAAAAGTTACTCAAGTAGATGTAACGGAGTAAATGTAGCGCGTTACTACCCACCTCTGGTACAATGATAGCTATGAAAAGCACTAACCCATTTCTTAGCATCTACCTTGGATGGACTTAGGCTGTCTTTAAGTTGAAGCGGAGTGGTTTTTTTGGGGGGACACCTAGTGTCCACAATAATTCATGACGCAGTAAGGTGAATGATGCGGACGCGTTTGTTACTGGATACTTTTGAATCTGCCTGGGAGACTTTGTACGTGTAAGTAATATGCAACTATGATTATTTGATACTTGTGTATGTTGACAAATGTCAACTTTTACACTGCAATATTATTTATTGTATGTCTAGCTTGTGTGCTATAGTAGCCTTATAGCCTAGCATGTTTATCTTTTTAAATGACTTTAGTAACACAGTAGAAATTGTTTATTGGAGGACATTTAGATTGTTAACTGGCCGTCCAGATGTGCACAAGTACACATGTTGCAGGACTGCTTTGAATAAAGTTGATATAATCCACTTGTTTTTTTGGTATTGGGGCACATATAGTACTTAGTAAATAACATTTAATACTACATTAAATTGATGATTCTTCTCAATTGTTTCCAGTGTTTGAACAAGTACTATAACATTTGGATTATATCTTTATTAGGGCCCGCATGGCCCATTGTAAAAGGAATCCCAACGGGAGTCCTTTTGCAATGGGACCTATTGAATTTGTAACGTTTTATTCTTTCTTCTTCTTATTATTATTAGGGCCCGCAATGGGACATAAGGACCTATTGTTATTCTAAGGTTTTATTATTATTCTTTCTTTCTTCTTCCGCCGCCTCTTTGAGCACTAATTTGACCCACTTAACATGCTTCAAAACTCACCATATTTGACCCACACATCAGGACCTGCGAAAATTGCCTTTTAATAAAAAAACCGAACCCCAAAACTCAAAATTGCGCTCTAGCGCCCCCTAGGAAGAAGAAAAAACTACGCTGCCTGTAACTCCCACTAGGAAGGTCGGAAAGACATGAAACAAAAACCTTTATGTAGGTCTGACTCAGACCTAACTTTCATAATGGTACATTCTCGGGCTAAAATCAACAGGAAGTTGGCAATTCCCCCTTCAAGACAAAAAAGTACTAAAAACAGTCACTTTTGCCTCTTTGAGCTGTAATTTGACCCCTTTAACATGCTTCAAAACTCACCAAACTGAACACACACATTAGGACTGGCAAAAAGTGTGATCTAATAAAAAAACCTAACCCCAAATCTCAAAATTGTGCTCTAGCGCAATTGTTTAATAAAACGCACAAAAAACTGCTCCTCAGATGAAAAAACTGACAAAACTGCCTGTAACTCTCCCTGGGAAGGTCGGAGAGACATGAAACAAAAACCTCTATGTAGGTCTCACTTAGACCTACATTTCATAAATTGACAATCCCCAGCAAAAATCAACAGGAAGTTTGCTATTCCCCCTTCAAAACAAAATTTGTGTAAAAACCGGTCACCTTCCTTCAAAAACGATCTCCTCTGAGCGCGTTTGTTGTTTCGGCTTCAAACTAACACAGGAGAGAGATTAAACCCTTGTGATTAAAAGGACGGAAGCGCGTTTTTTCTAAGTGCTCCGGTTTTGATTTTATGAGCCTTCAAAGAACCGCTGCGCTGATGCTGCTGCGCTGCTGTTTTTTTAAGATGGCTGCTCAAAAGCAGGAAGCACCAACATGCCCACACAATGCAGACAAGATAGGTACACTGGACAAAAGTATTGGGACACTTACGACGAATACTGGACAAAAGTATTGGGACACTTCGCACTAAAAGTACACTAAAGTATTGGGACACTTAGGACCACCACTGGACAAAAGTATTGGGACACTTACACTGGACAAAAGTATTGGGACACTTGGGACTAAAACTTGACAAAAGTATTGGGACACTTAGGACTAGCACCTGCCAAATACGCGGGCCCGACCAACGCTGCTTGCAGCTTTAATTATTATTATTATTCTTCCGCAGCTTTGCGCTGTAATTTGACCCCCTTAACATGCTGCAAAACTCACCAAATTTGACGCACACATAAATAAATGCGAACAAAACTTTTTTGGTAAAAGAATCAAACCCCAAAACTCAAAACTGCACTCTAGCGCCCCCTAGAAGGAAAACTGCCTCTAACTCCCAGTACAAATGTCGTAGGGACATGAAAGAAATACCTCTATGTAAGTCTCAATTAGACCTACTTTTCATTAATTATATTCCTCGGGCAAAAATCAACAGGAAGTAGGCAATTCCCCCTTCAAGACAAAAAAGTACTAAAAACAGTCACTTTTGCCTCTTTGAGCCGTAATTTGACCCCTTTAACATGCTTCAAAACTCACCAAACTGAACACACACATTAGGACTGGCAAAAAGTGCGATCTAATAAAAAGACCTAACCCCAAATCTCAAAATTGTGCTCTAGCGCAATTTTTTAATAAAACGCACAAAAAACTGCTCCTCAGATGAAAAAACTGACAAAACTGCCTGTAACTCCCACTGGGAAGGTCGGAGGACTACAACTGGACAAAAGTATTAAGACACTTAGGACTACCACTGGACAAAAGTATTGGGACACTTAGGACTACCACTTGACAAAAGTATTGGGACACTTACACTGGACAAAAGTATTGGGACAATTAGGACTACAACTTGACAAAAGGTTTGGGACACTTAGGACTAAAACTGGACAAAGGTATTGGGACACTTACGAACAAAACTGGACAAAAGTATTGGGACACTTATGACGAAAACTGGACAAAAGTATTGGGACACTAGGAAATAAAACTTGACAAAAGTATTGGGACACTTAGGCCGAAAACTTGACACAAGTATTGGGACACTTTGGACGAAAACTGGACAACACTATTGGGACACTTGGGACTAAAACTTGACACACGTTTTGGGACACTAAGGACTACAACTTGGCAAAAGTATTGGGACACTTCGGACTACCACTAGACAAATGTATTGGGACACTTAGGACTAAAACTGGACAAAAGTATTGGGACACTTAGGACTACCTCTGGACTAAAGTATTGGGACACCTACAGTGGACACAAGTATTGGGACACTTAGGACTAAAACTGGACAAAAGTATTGGGACACTTGGGACGAAAACTGGACAAAAGTATTGGGACACTTAGGACTAGCACCTGCCAAATATGCGGGCCCGACCAACGCTGCTTGCAGCTTTAATTATATTTAATACTGGATATTCCATGGTGATTTGAATAATAATTGTTTTTTTATTTATTTAAACCCAGCATTTAAACATTTAATTTAAAAAAAAACTAATAAGAAGCAGGGGTTTGATAACCTTAAATCACATAATCCACTTTTTGCATGGATGAGCTGTGCTTAACTGCTGATTAGGTGGCGGAGAATGAGCACGTACTGTAAGAAGTAAGCCTCTTTTCCACTTCTTCCACCTGTGCCTTTAACACAGATCAAGACCATCTTCATTCCCGAGAGGAAAAAGGCTGGAAAACTTTTATGTTTGGGTCAATTGGGTATTTTGTGTGTCAGTTCCTCCGGGAATTTTGCATCAATTGACACAAATTCAACTAATTCTCGCTAAATAATGCTCAGCCTCACAACTTCCCCGCACTTTTTTTGCCAATCAGTAACTTTAAAAAATCAAATTCGCCTCTGAGCAGCACTTAAACGTGTGTAGAAGAAGTAAGAACAACAATTGGTTTCAAATCAGAATAATCACACTTAAATTTGTGAATAATCACAGTTAATTCCTTGCTTACATAATTTAAATTAACCTAAAAATAAGACCACAATATTGACGCAAAAGCAATGTTATCAGAATGTCATACACAAACATTTTTTTTGTTTTACTTGAAGGTACATCATTAATTTGTTCTGGTAACCGTTGTTGTCAGGTTCAAACACTGATGACATTTATTAAACAGACAAAGAAGCAAGGAATTAAACAGAGACAGAATTAAATCTAGCTCAATTGAGGAGAGACGTCTGGCCTGTACTCTTGTACAGTGTTCCAACATGCTCTGGCGAAAGATTGTACGCCTCCTCTTTTATTTGGACTTTCACTGATTACATGGCAACAGCTCTTTCTAAGGTACGGGGGTCGTAAACAGCCATTGCCTTTGATTACAAACAGTTCAAATGAAAAGGTCGGTTCAAAGAAGAGGTCGCCTGGAACTTTGGCAGATCCTGCTTTCTCTCCGCTTTGTAGTTCTCGGGTCAAAACAAAATCTTTCTGTCGATTACAATACATGAAAGAAACGGAACACCTTCAAGTTGCTTCCCATCCTACACAGTGGAGTTTTACAAGCCTTCTTCTTGGTAGGTTCAAAGACAGCTTTTGTCTTCTCGTCGGGAACTCATTGTAGCACAATGTTTTGTGGTAACTTAGATACAATTATTCTGATAGTTGTATCTAAAGCAAGGGTGCCCAAACTATTCCCAAAGTGGGCCAAATTCAGAAAAATTAAAGTATGCAGGGGCCACTGTGGTACCTTTTTTATACATGAAGTATGCTCAAAGCAACCAACATATGTCAATGTATGCTAAGCTAATTGATGAAAACATCCTTGTTAGCTTTGTGTTATATGTGACAAAGGAAATTCATGTAATATGTGATAACTAAATAACGAGTTAACTCCACGCGGTTAATCACAAAACATATTACATTAGTAAGGCATAAACACAGATTAATCATGCAATTTATTTTGACTGCATGTTTGTTTACTTTATAATCTAGTCACACAATAAATTGTATTTGTTTTCAAAGAGATACATTTTTCAAGTTAATTTAAACATGCTTATGATTAATCCAAATTCAATAGTGTGATTTATCTGAATTAAAAAAAAATTGACATCACAACTAGTAACTAGTGCTGTCAAATGATTAATTTTAATTATTTTTTTTGATTAATTTTTAATCCAAATTCAGCAGTGATTAATTTGATTTAAAAAATATGTTTTTAAATTTAGATTAAATTAGATTAATCACACTTTTAAATTTGGATTAATCATGATTAATCACAGGTTAATACTAACTTGCGTAATTTAAACTGATTTTAAAAAGACCAAAAAATCTGGACACAAATGCTGTCAAATGATTAATTTTAATTATTGTTTGATTAATTTTTAATCCAAATTTAGCAGTGATTAATTTGATTTAAAAAATATATTTTTTTAAATTTAGATTAAATTAGATTAATCACACTTTTAAATTTGGATTAATCATGATTAATCACAGGTTAATACTAACTTGCGTAATTTAAACTGATTTTAAAAAGACCAACAAATCTGGACACAAATGCTGTCAAATGACTAATTTTAATTATTGTTTGATTAATTTTTAATCCAAATTTAGCAGTGATTAATTTGATTTAAAAAAGTTTTTTTTAAAAATTTAGATTAAATTAGATTAATCACACTTTTAAATTTGGATTAATCATGATTAATCACAGGTTAATACTAATTTGCGTAATTTAAGCTGATTTTAAAAAGACCAAAAAATCTGGACACAAATGCTGTCAAATTATTAATTTTAATTATTGTTTGATTAATTTTTAATCCAAATTTAGCAGTGATTAATTTGATTTAAAAAAATTTTTTTTTTAAATTTAGATTAAATTAGATTAATCACACTTTTAAATTTGGATTAATCATGATTAATCACAGGTTAATACTAACTTGCGTAATTTAAACTGATTTTAAAAAGACCAAAAAATCTGGACACAAATGCTGTCAAATGATTAATTTTAATTATTGTTTGATTAATTTTTAATCCAAATTTAGCAGTGATTAATTTGATTTAAAAAATATATTTTTTTAAATTTAGATTAAATTAGATTAATCACACTTTTAAATTTGGATTGATCATGATTAATCACAGGTTAATACTAAATTGCGTAATTTAAGCTGATTTTAAAAAGACCAGAAAATCTGGACACAAATGCTGTCAAATGATTAATTTTAATTATTGTTTGATTAATTTTTAATCCAAATTTAGCAGTGATTAATTTGATTTAAAAATTTTTTTTTTTAAATTTAGATTAAATTAGATTAATCACACTTTTAAATTTGGATTAATCATGATTAATCACAGGTTAATACTAACTTGCGTAATTTAAACTGATTTTAAAAAGACCAAAAAATCTGGACACAAATGCTGTCAAATGATTAATTTTAATTATTGTTTGATTAATTTTTAGTCCAAATTTAGCAGTGATTAATTTGATTTAAAAAATATATTTTTTTAAATTTAGATTAAATTAGATTAATCACACTTTTAAATTTGGATTAATCATGATTAATCACAGGTTAATACTAACTTGCGTAATTTAAGCTGATTTTAAAAAGACCAAAAAATCTGGACACAAATGCTGTCAAATGATTAATTTTAATTATTGTTTGATTAATTTTTAATCCAAATTTAGCAGTGATTAATTTGATTTAAAAAAATTTTTTTTTTAATTTAGATTAAATTAGATTAATCACACTTTTAAATTTGGATTAATCATGATTAATCACAGGTTAATACTAACTTGCGTAATTTAAACTGATTTTAAAAAGACCAAAAAATCTGGACACAAATGCTGTCAAATGATTAATTTTAATTATTGTTTGATTAATTTTTAGTCCAAATTTAGCAGTGATTAATTTGATTTAAAAAATATATTTTTTTAAATTTAGATTAAATTAGATTAATCACACTTTTAAATTTGGATTAATCATGATGAATCACAGGTTAATACTAACTTGCGTAATTTAAGCTGATTTTAAAAAGACCAAAAAATCTGGACACAAATGCTGTCAAATGATTAATTTTAATTATTGTTTGATTAATTTTTAATCCAAATTTAGCAGTGATTAATTTGATTTAAAAAAAAAAATAATTTAAATTTAGATTAATCACACTTTTAAATTTGGATTAATCATGATTAATCACAGGTTAATACTAACTTGCGTAATTTAAACTGATTTTAAAAAGAGCAACAAATCTGGACACAAATGCTGTCAAATAATTAATTTTAATTATTGTTTGATTAATTTTTAATCCAAATTTAGCAGTGATTAATTTGATTTAAAAAATATTTTTTTAAAATTTAGATTAAATTAGATTAATCACACTTTTAAATTTGGATTAATCATGATTAATCACAGGTTAATACTAACTTGCGTAATTTAAACTGATTTTAAAAAGAGCAAAAAATCTGGACACAAATGCAGTTTAAAGCTTCAAATTAAGTCACTTTAGGCCACGACAAATGTGCGAGAAAATGAGAGCAGACATTGTTGACAAACAATGTTGCCACCTTGAAAGTTCTTAAAAAGTGCTTGAATTTGGTGTACGAAGCCTGTATATAAATACCACATAATTACCACACCACAAAAAGAAGCATATCCTCCTTCTTGTGTGGTGTTCGGGTCTGTGGGACCCGTTTTCATTTTTTTATTAAAAGAAAAATGATACAATTAATTAATTTTTCAAACTGAGACTCACTGACTTTGGCTCATTTTCCGTGAAGAACATATATCAGAATACATATTTAATGACCACACACCATACACCCCCACTACACATTTATATTACATATAAGATGTCCGAGTCCACTGGACCCGGGGCTAATAGAAGTGTGGAACCTGATGTTCTGTGTACCACACACACACACACACACACACACACACACACACACACACACACACACACACACACACACACACACACACACACACACAGCAGGCCTAGACAGGAGGAGGACAGAGTGTAGGTACACAGAACATCAGAGGGTCAAATGTGCGAGAAAATGAGAGCAGACAGTGTTGACAAACAATGTTGCAACCTTGTGTGGGAACCGCAGATGCAGAGACACAAAAGAAGAATCCCTGTGGGATGCAGAAACTGCCAGAGAAATTTTCCGTGCAAAGTTCATATTGTTGTTACTCAGCCAGCGTTTGTGGGTCTGATGGACCCGTTGCATTTTGTGGCTTTTAATGCCTCACAATCAAACACTTTTATGTTCAAATACTGAACAGATGTTTACCTTATCCCAATAAACATCTGTTCAGTATTTGAACATAAAAGTGTTTGATTGTGAGGCATTAAAAGCCACAAAATGCAACGGGTCCATCAGACCCACAAACGCTGGCTGAGTAGCAATCAAACACTTTTATGTTCAAATACTGAACAGATGTTTACCTTATCCCAATAAACATCTGTTCAGTATTTGAACATAAAAGTGTTTGATTGTGAGGCATTAAAAGCCACAAAATGCAACGGGTCCATCAGACCCACAAACGCTGGCTGAGTAGCAACAATATGAACGTTGCTAAGGTACGGGGGTCGTAAATAGCCATTGCCTTTGGTTACAAACAGTTCAAATGAAAAGGTCGGTTCAAAGAAAAGGTCGTAAAAGACTTCACAGAAGAGGTCGCCTGGAACTTGTGCAGATCCTGCTTTCTCTCCGCTTTGTAGTTCTCGGGTCAAAACAAAATCTCTCTGTCGATTACAATACATGGAAGAAACAGAACACCTTCAAAATGCAACGGGTCCATCAGACCCACAAACGCTGGCTGAGTAACAACAATATGAACATTACACAAGGGTTAAAAAAGCTTGCAAAATCCTGGCGGGGCTGCGATGTCCCCCGAATTAGTGTCCAGTTTGTCCTGAGCGGTGTTTGTTGGTGTCCAGGTGGTGCAGCAGATTGACTACCTGACGTCCTGCGTAGACCTGGATGACCAAGACCCGCACCACGAGACCAGCTCCTCGTCAGGTTCCAGCTCCGACGAGGTGACGGTCATCAGCGCGCATCCCTGGGCCTCACAGTCTGAAGACCGCCGAGGGACCACCCTGAGGAGAGGCCCGCCCAACGGGGGTAGACCTCCACCGCTTGAGTCGCGGTGCCAGCGGAGCGTCAGCGCAAAGACCCTCGGGAGTTCTCCCAAACGAGGAGGGCTTCTGACCTTGGTCCATAATGCCGAGTCGTCATCTTTGTCCCCTCAAAGAAGCCTCCCTGTCAGGCCCCCCACCCCTGGATTGTCCCCGCTGACCGTGAACCATCATGCGCCCGGCAGCCCCCCGTCCTCCGTCATGATCAGCCCCATCTCCCCCGTCTCCCCGAGGCCTCACGCCACCGCCGTCCTCTGCCCATCTGTCGTCGTCGACCGCCCGCCGACCGTGCGAATCTGTCCGCCCGTGACGCGCTGCCATCCCTCTGCCAGCTGCCCGCCCACGGACTCGGAGACGTCGTCCCACGGCGAAGGAGAGAGACGGGCGTCGTCGACGGGGCCTCCACTCGCAGCGCCCGCCAAACCGGGGCAAGGCCGCAGGGGTCGCAAGCCTCCGCCGTACCCTCACCACAGATTCTCGCAGCCCAGCAACGAGCCCCGCGAGGCTCCGCCGTACCCTGAGAGGAGAAGACTGCTGTCAACCACCGTGTGAGACGCCACCGCCGCTTCAAAACATGCCGGGGCGTTTCAAGGCTGGCCGAAGCTGAGCTGAGCAAGGTTCCGAGGTGACAGGACGTCGACTTGGGTAAGTAGACTGGAGGCTTGTTTTTCTTAGGAACTAGAGCCAAAACCCTGCCAATAGTCAAAGATCCTTTATATTAGGGATGTTTAAATCTTTTTGGTTCAGGGTCACATAAACACTAATTAAGTGTCAATAAATTTTTAATACAGAAACATAGTTACTGTACCTTTAAATCACAATAAGTCCTTGTTCCATACTTGCCAACCTTGAGAGCTCCGATTTCGGGAGGTGGGGGGGTGGAGGGTGGGGGGCGTGGTCGGGGTGGGTTGGGGCGTTGTTTGGGGGCGTGGTTAAGAGGGTGGAGTATATTGACAGCTAGAATTCACCAAGTCAAGTATTTCATACATATATATATATATACAGGTAAAAGCCAGTAAATTACAATATTTTGAAAAACTTGATTTATTTCAGTAATTGCACTCAAAAGGTGTAACTTGTACATTATATTTATTCATTGCACACAGACTGATGCATTCAAATGTTTATTTCATTCAATTTTGATGATTTGAAGTGGCAACAAATGAAAATCCAAAATTCCGTGTGTCACAAAATTAGAATATTACTTAAGGCTAATACAAAAAAGGGATTTTTAGAAATGTTGGCCAACTGAAAAGTATGAAAATGAAAAATATGAGCATGTACAATACTCAATACTTGGTTGGAGCTCCTTTTGCCTCAATTACTGCGTTAATGCGGCGTGGCATAGAGTCGATGAGTTTCTGGCACTGCTCAGGTGTTATGAGAGCCCAGGTTGCTCTGATAGTGGCCTTCAACTCTTCTGTGTTTTTGGGTCTGGCATTCTGCATCTTCCTTTTCACAATACCCCACAGATTTTCTATGGGGCTAAGGTCAGGGGAGTTGGCGGGCCAATTTAGAACAGAAATACCATGGTCCGTAAACCAGGCACGGGTAGATTTTGCGCTGTGTGCAGGCGCCAAGTCCTGTTGGAACTTGAAATCTCCATCTCCATAGAGCAGGTCAGCAGCAGGAAGCATGAAGTGCTCTAAATCTTGCTGGTAGACGGCTGCGTTGACCCTGGATCTCAGGAAACAGAGTGGACCGACACCAGCAGAAGACATGGCACCCCAAACCATCACTGATGGTGGAAACTTTACACTAGACTTCAGGCAACGTGGATCCTGTGCCTCTCCTGTCTTCCTCCAGACTCTGGGACCTCGATTTCCAAAGGAAATGCAAAATTTGCATGGTTGGGTGATGGTTTGGGGTGCCATGTCATCTGCTGGTGTCGGTCCACTCTGTTTCCTGAGATCCAGGGTCAACGCAGCCGTCTACCAGCAAGTTTTAGAGCACTTCATGCTTCCTGCTGCTGACCTGCTCTATGGAGATGGAGATTTCAAGTTCCAACAGGACTTGGCGCCTGCACACAGCGCAAAATCTACCCGTGCCTGGTTTACGGACCATGGTATTTCTGTTCTAAATTGGCCCGCCAACTCCCCTGACCTTAGCCCCATAGAAAATCTGTGGGGTATTGTGAAAAGGAAGATGCAGAATGCCAGACCCAAAAACGCAGAAGAGT
Source organism: Nerophis lumbriciformis (assembly GCF_033978685.3). Lineage (NCBI taxonomy): Eukaryota > Metazoa > Chordata > Actinopteri > Syngnathiformes > Syngnathidae > Nerophis > Nerophis lumbriciformis. The sequence continues at coordinate 68,832 of NC_084561.2, forward strand.
TGAAGGCCACTATCAGAGCAACCTGGGCTCTCATAACACCTGAGCAGTGCCAGAAACTCATCGACTCCATGCCACGCCGCATTAACGCAGTAATTGAGGCAAAAGGAGCTCCAACCAAGTATTGAGTATTGTACATGCTCATATTTTTCATTTTCATACTTTTCAGTTGGCCAACATTTCTAAAAATCCCTTTTTTGTATTAGCCTTAAGTAATATTCTAATTTTGTGACACACGGAATTTTGGATTTTCATTTGTTGCCACTTCAAATCATCAAAATTAAATGAAATAAACATTTGAATGCATCAGTCTGTGTGCAATGAATAAATATAATGTACAAGTTACACCTTTTGAATGCAATTACTGAAATAAATCAAGTTTTTCAAAATATTCTAATTTACTGGCTTTTACCTGTATATATCTACATCCTGAAAATATGCAAACAAAACTGTGTTTGGATAATTGATACTTCAAACTTGCATAAATAAATATTAAGGAATATAACATAACTTGGCTTCTGAGAGCTTCAAAATGTAATGAATAAAATGCTAAAGTTGTTGATAAACAAGCCATTATTTTAATAATTAAATATGGTCATTTTAAATGAATTATTATGATAATATAAAATTAATTATTTCAAATATGTTGGATGTATTAAGGAGTCAGAAAAAATACAAATAAAAATACAATTAATGTTGATGCAAAATATAGTAAAAATGTTTTTTTTGTTGTTGTTTTTTAAATTAATAAATATATTTATTTTTAGGTAAGATAAACATAATAATACAATTTATCTCTAGTATGGATGATTTAGTTCTTGTCACCCTGTTGTCCTCCCGTCGTGAAAAAAAGGCTGTCCTCACTCAGGTCCGCATGGAGCTGGAGGGGGCGTGGCCTCCAGCTCCAGCTGAAAATCGGGAGATTTTCGGGAGAGGCGCTGAATTTCGGGAGTCTCCCGGAAAATTCGGGAGGGTTGGCAAGTATGCCTTGTTCCCTTTGTTTAACCTCTTAAGGCCTTAGCTGTTTGTTTACATGCTTTTTTTATTTCTCTATGCTATTTGGTAGGGGTGTAACGGTACACAAAAATTTCGGTTCGGTACATACCTCGGTTTAGAGGTCACGGTTCGGTTCATTTTCGGTACAGTAAGAAAACAGCAAAATGTAATTTTTGGGGTTATTTACCAAATTTGCAAAATCTTCCACCAAAAATATTTTTCTTAGTGTAATATTTAATATTTGGCAAGTATGTGTTAGTCAAGGGTTGAAGTTGCCTGGAGGTGTTCTTTTAGTGCGGTCTTGAAGGAGGATAGAGATGCCCTTTCTTTTACACCTGTTGGTAAAGTAAGTTAGGCTATGCTTAAATAGCAAACTGCTGGTTCAGTTGTTTCTTCTTCTACTGTAATTCTTACAGTGTGCCCCTGGTGGACGATCTGGGAAGTGTGGGTTTTTTTATACGCTACAGCTCCATGGCCAGCAAAAAAAAACCGTAAAAGGACAGCTTGGGCGTCCTCCTGGCTCCTAATCTCCAGAGTACTTAGACCGAACAAACACGGGCTGTGGTAACATCTGTCTGGGTTAATGTTCTGGTAACAAGAGCCCGGGTGCAGATGCTCGGTCCGCTCACAGATTGGACCCTCAAAGGGCAACGGAGAGACAATTCCAACCAGATTTAATTAGACATTCTCAAGCGGCGCCGTTATTGCACAAAATGACAAAGTTCTCCGCTTGTTATGGTCGCCGGGGTTTGGCTTCTAATGGAAGTAATTGCAGCTCAGACTACTTTGAGCTCAGCAGTGTATAAAACAGGAGGGGGGGGGGGGATAAGACGTAAAGTAGGTCCAACGTCCCTGAGCTGACAGGGTCACTACAGCCGCAGCGGGGGCAGCTGGCCGTGGGTTGAGTCCTTCACGGGGACCCTGGTGTTAGAAAAATCCTATCTGCTTTGCTGCCCATGGTCTGACTGACCCGGACCACAAGCTCCATCTGCTCCTGACTAAATATCAGGAGAGAAGAAGGCAAGGATACTGTTTGGAATGCAGCAAACGTTCTCATTTAGGTCACCTATTCTTTTTCAACGTGTTTATTTCTAGCAGCGCCGCACTGCTCCATGGCTTCTTGAGCCTAAAGCCGGTTTGGTCCTGCTAAATAAAACTCCAAATGGCTTTTAAAGAATTTAAAAAAAACACAAAAATGTCTGCTTCCCAATAAGTCCGTCAGCCATTCACGGTTGACCGCTTCTGTCGACATAACATTTGAATGTTTCAATGAAAAATGGTTTGTTTACTTCGATACATTTGTTCACTTCATCATGATCACTAAACCGCAACATAACTACAGAACTGTTTAGTGCAAAGTGAGCTTCAAAATTAAAGCACGGCAGTATTGACCTGGATTCTACCAAAGTACCTAACCCAATTGCACCTATTTATTACTTTATTACATAATAATTTCCATTAGTTAGTGTGGAGAATGCATACATATGTTTAAGAGTTATTTCCTTATTCATAGTCATGTTTGAAACATCTAGTGTTTTTCCATTTGTACTCTTTCTATGTTTTCATTTTATGTCTGCAAGTAAACTGTGTGTGTTACCTTGAAGACTTGGAATGTAGGAGTTGGAGTACTCCCTTATATCTTATCTGTAGTAGAACAATGAGCCTGTATTCCTTTCCGGAGAGGGTGGGGGCTGTTTGCGGATTCAAGAAGTAGTCTCTTTCCGTTTGAATGCCAGATCATCCATCCATCCATCTTCTTCCGCTCATCCGAGGTCGGGTCGCGGGGGCAGCAGCTTAAGCAGGGAAGCCCAGACTTCCCTCTCCCCAGCCACTTCGTCCAGCTCCTCCCGGGGGATCCCGAGGCGTTCCCAGGCCAGCCGGGAGAGATAGTCTTCCCAGCGTGTCCTGGGTCTTCCCCGTGGCCTCCTACCGGTCGGACGTGCCCGAAACACCTTCCTAGGGAGGCGTTCGGGTGGCATCCTGACCAGATGCCCGAACCACCTCATCTGGCTCCTCTCCATGTGGAGGAGCAGCGGCTTTACTTTGAGCTCCCCCCGGATGACAGAGCTTCTCACCCTATCTCTAAGGGAGAGCCCCGCCACTCGGCGGAGGAAACTCATTTGGGCCGCTTGTACCCGTGATCTTGTCCTTTCGGTCATGACCCAAAGCTCATGACCATAGGTGAGGATGGGAACGTAGATCAACCGGTAAATCGAGAGCTTTGCCTTCCGGCTCAGCTCCTTCTTCACCACAACGGATCGATACAGCGTCCGCATTACTGAAGACGCCGCACCGATCCGCCTGTCGATCTCACGATCCACTCTTCCCCCACTCGTGAACAAGACTCCGAGGTACTTGAACTCCTCCACTTGGGGCAAGATCTCCTCCCCAACCCGGAGATGGCACTCCACCCTTTTCCGGGAGAGAACCATGGACTCGGACTTGGAGGTGCTGATTCCCATCCCAGTCGCTTCACACTCGGCTGCGAACCGATCCAGTGAGAGCTGAAGATCTTGGCCGGAGGAAGCCATCAGGACCACATCATCTGCGAATAGCAGAGACCTAATCCTGCAGCCACCAAACCAGATCCCCTCAACGCCCTGACTGCGCCTAGAAATTCTGTCCATGAAGGTTATGAACAGAATGGGTGACAAAGGGCAGCCTTGGCGGAGTCCAACCCTCACTGGAAACGTGTCCGACTTACTGCCGGCAATGCAGACCGAGCTCTGACACTGATCATACAGGGAGCGAACTGCCACAATAAGACAGTCCGTTACCCCATACTCTCTGAACACTCCCCACAGGACTTCCCGGGGTACACGGTCGAATGCCTTCTCCAAGTCCACAAAGCACATGTAGACTGGTTGGGCAAACTCCCATGCACCCTCAAGGACCCTGCCCATAGTATAGAGCTGGTCCACAGTTCCACGACCAGGACGAAAACCACACTGTTCCTCCTGAATCCGAGGTTCGACTATCCGGCGTAGCCTCCTCTCCAGTACACCTGAATAGACCTTACCGAATGCCAGATCAACTAAAGCTAAAGTACCAATGATTGTCACACACACGAGGTGTGGCGAAATTATTCTCTGCATTTGACCCATCAACCTTGATCACCCCCTGGGAGGTGAGGGGAGCAGTGAGCAGCAGCAGTGGCCGCGCCCGGGAATCATTTTTGGTGATTTAACCCCCAATTCCAACCCTTGATGCCGAGTGCCAAGCAGGGAGGTAATGGGTCCCATTTTTATAGTCTTTGGTATGACTCGGCCGGGGTTTGAACTCACAACCTACCGATCTCAGGGCGGACACTCTAACCACTAGGCCACTGAGTAAGTGCTAGAGCAGCCGATACGAATGTATTAATTAAGTTGGTCTCCCAAAGCTTTGGAATAAACTAGAAAATATTCCAATTCTGTCTTGATGGTCCTTCTTACTCAGCATATATGTCATCGAAAGAATTTGGTATTGACCAGTAATTTAGATTCCCTTAGAGGAAGAACGGGTCCGATGCAACATTAGTTCGTTTGCAACATAACTAAAAATAAATATTTTTCAGCAAATAACAAATTATTTTTATTATTATTATTTATTAAAATACAAACTAATATGAGAATAAAGTTGTGATATTCTAATACAATTATTTAATTAGGATAAAGTCCTAGTATTACATGAAAAAATGTGTGAATATATTTGTACCATCGTAATTCCTAGGCTGGGATGGGCGGGAATAGGAACATGAATAAATAATCATTGTGGGTCTTTGACCAATCAGCTCTCCTTGCTCTCACTAATTGCAATTGAGATAATGATAATTGGATAATAACAACAAATAAGGTTAATAAAAACAAATGTCAAAGACCCACAATGATTAATTATTCATGTTCCTATTCCCGCCCATCCCAGCCTAGGAATCACGATGGTACACTTACCAACTTTAGCCTCGGCACACAGGAGGAGCTAACCCCCGAGGTTACCTTTGACTTTTGGACTATAGACTATTTGTTATTATTATTACCCATACTTAACTTTTTAACTATAAGTTAATTAACCAGCTACCACTTAGCTTTACTCTGTGCAGGGGATGTGATACACCCCCACATTGTCCGGCGTCCCCACTCCTGCATACTTTGGCTTGGCAAGCCGATCGACCTGACTGGGATTGAACCCAGAATCCTTTGATTGGGAGCTAGCTGTTTAACCATTCAGCTATTCTTGGTCTTTTTGAGGCTAAATTTTGGGCCCCAATGACATATTTAATTGATAACCTGTCTCAGTAAACTATGATATACAAGATTGATTCCTCTGACTGGATCTTTCCTAGTTACCTGACTGGGATTTGAACCCAGTCCCCTTTGACTGGGAGCTAGCTGCTTTAACCACCCAGTCTTCTGAAAGGAAGATTTCCGGCCCCAATAACATATTTAATTGAGAACCTGTCTCAGTAAACTATGATATAAAATATTAGTTCTTTTGACTGGATATTTCCTAGTTACCGGGTGACCTGACTGAGGTTTGAACCCAATCACCTTTGATAGGGAGATAGCTGCTTTAACCACTCAGCTATCCTTGGTTTTCTAGGACCAATATTTCGTGTCCCAATGACATATTTAATTGAGAGCCTGTCTCAGTAAACTATGATATAAAATATTAATCCTTTAGACTGGATCTTTCCTAGTTACCGATTGATCTGACTGGGATTTGAACCCATTCCCTTTTGATTGGGAAGTAGCTGCTTTAACCCCTCAGCTATCCTGGGTCCCGGACTGGACTCTTACTATTATGTTAGATCTACTATGGACTGGACTCTCACACTATTATGTTAGATCCACTATGGACTGGACTCTCACTATTATGTTAGATCCACTATGGACTGGACTTTCACTATTATGTTAGATCCACTATGGACTGGACTCTCACACTATTATGTTAGATCCACTATGGACTGGACTCTCACACTATTATGTTAGATCCACTATGGACTGGACTCTCACACTATTATGTTAGATCCACTATGGACTGGACTCTCACACTATTATGTTAGATCCACTATGGACTGGACTCTCACACTATTATGTTAGATCCACTATGGACTGGACTCTCACACTATTATGTTAGATCCACTATGGACTGGACTCTCACTATTATGTAGACCCGTATGGACTGGACTCACACTATTATGTTAGATCCACTATGGACTGGACTCTCACTATTATGTTAGATCCACTATGGACTGGACTCTCACTATTATGTTAGATCCACTATGGACTGGACTCTCACTATTATGTTAGATCCACTATGGACTGGACTCTCACTATTATGTAGACCCATATGGACTGGACTCTCACTATTATGTTAGATCCACTATGGACTGGACTCTCACAGTATTATGTTAGATCCACTATGGACTGCACTCTCACTATTATGTTAGATCCACTATGGACTGGACTCTCACTACTATGTTAGATCCACTATGGACTGGACTCTCACACTATTATGTTAGATCCACTATGGACTGGACTCTCACACTATTATGTTAGATCCACTATGGACTGGACTCTCACTATTATGTTAGATCCACTATGAACTGGACTCTCACACTATTATGTTAGATCCACTATGGACTGGACTCTCACACTATTATGTTAGATCCACTATGGACTGGACTCTCACTATTATGTTAGATCCACTATGGACTGGACTTTCACTATTATGTTAGATCCACTATGGACTGGACTCTCACTATTATGTAGCCCCATATGGACTGGACTCACACTATTATGTTAGATCCACTATGGACTGAACTCTCACACTATTATGTTAGATCCACTATGGACTGGACTCTCACTATTATGTAGACCCATATGGACTGGACTCACACTATTATGTTAGATCCACTATGAACTGGACTCTCTCACTATTATGTTAGATCCACTATGGACTGGACTCTCACTATTATGTAGACCCATATGGACTGGACTCACACTATTATGTTAGATCCACTATGGACTGGACTCTCTCACTATTATGTTAGATCCACTATGGACTGGACTCTCACTATTATGTTAGATCCACTATGGACTGGACTCTCACAATATTATGTTAGATCCACTATGGACTGGACTCTCTCACTATTATGTTAGATCCACTATGGACTGGACTCTCACACTATTATGTTAGATCCACTATGGACTGGACTCTCACACTATTATGTTAGATCCACTATGGACTGGACTCTCACACTATTATGTTAGATCCACTATGGACTGGACTCTCACACTATTATGTTAGATCCACTATGGACTGGACTCTCACACTATTATGTTAGATCCACTATGGACTGGACTCTCACACTATTATGTTAGATCCACTATGGACTGGACTCTCACACTATTATGTTAGATCCACTATGGACTGGACTCTCACTATTATGTTAGATCCACTATGGACTGGACTCTCACACTATTATGTTAGATCCACTATGGACTGGACTCTCACACTATTATGTTAGATCCACTATGGACTGGACTCTCACACTATTATGTTAGATCCACTATGGACTGGACTCTCACACTATTATGTTAGATCCACTATGGACTGGACTCACACTATTATGTTAGATCCACTATGGACTGGACTCTCACTATTATGTTAGATCCACTATGGACTGGACTCTCACTATTATGTTAGATCCACTATGGACTGGACTCTCACTATTATGTTAAATCCACTATGGACTGGACTCTCACTATTATGTTAAATCCACTATGGACTGGACTCTCACACTATTATGTTAGATCCACTATGGACTGGACTCTCACACTATTATGTTAGATCCACTATGGACTGGACTCTCACACTATTATGTTAGATCCACTATGGACTGGACTCTCACACTATTATGTTAGATCCACTATGGACTGGACTCTCACTATTATGTTAGATCCACTATGGACTGGACTCTCACTATTATGTTAGATCCACTATGGACTGGACTTTCACTATTATGTTAGATCCACTATGGACTGGACTCTCACACTATTATGTTAGAAACCACTATGGACTGGACTCTCACAATATTATGTTAGATCCACTATGGACTGGACTCTCACACTATTATGTTAGATCCACTATGGACTGGACTCTCACACTATTATGTTAGATCCACTATGGACTGGACTCTCACTATTATGTTAGATCCACTATGGACTGGACTCTCACTATTATGTTAGATCCACTATGGACTGGACTCTCACTATTATGTTAGATCCACTATGGACTGGACTCTCACTATTATGTTAGATCCACTATGGACTGAACTCTCACTATTATGTTAGATCCACTATGGACTGGACTCTCACTATTATGTTAGATCCACTATGGACTGGACTCTCACACTATTATGTTAGATCCACTATGGACTGGACTCTCTCACTATTATGTTAGATCCACTATGGACTGAACTCTCACACTATTATGTTAGATCCACTATGGACTGGACTCTCACTATTATGTAGACCCATATGGACTGGACTCACACTATTATGTTAGATCCACTATGGACTGGACTCTCACTATTATGTAGACCCATATGGACTGGACTCACACTATTATGTTAGATCCACTATGAACTGGACTCTCACACTATTATGTTAGATCCACTATGGACTGGACTCTCACACTATTATGTTAGATCCACTATGGACTGGACTCTCACTATTATGTTAGATCCACTATGGACTGGACTTTCACTATTATGTTAGATCCACTATGGACTGGACTCTCACTATTATGTAGCCCCATATGGACTGGACTCACACTATTATGTTAGATCCACTATGGACTGAACTCTCACACTATTATGTTAGATCCACTATGGACTGGACTCTCACTATTATGTAGACCCATATGGACTGGACTCACACTATTATGTTAGATCCACTATGAACTGGACTCTCTCACTATTATGTTAGATCCACTATGGACTGGACTCTCACTATTATGTAGACCCATATGGACTGGACTCACACTATTATGTTAGATCCACTATGGACTGGACTCTCTCACTATTATGTTAGATCCACTATGGACTGGACTCTCACTATTATGTTAGATCCACTATGGACTGGACTCTCACAATATTATGTTAGATCCACTATGGACTGGACTCTCTCACTATTATGTTAGATCCACTATGGACTGGACTCTCACACTATTATGTTAGATCCACTATGGACTGGACTCTCACACTATTATGTTAGATCCACTATGGACTGGACTCTCACACTATTATGTTAGATCCACTATGGACTGGACTCTCACACTATTATGTTAGATCCACTATGGACTGGACTCTCACACTATTATGTTAGATCCACTATGGACTGGACTCTCACACTATTATGTTAGATCCACTATGGACTGGACTCTCACACTATTATGTTAGATCCACTATGGACTGGACTCTCACTATTATGTTAGATCCACTATGGACTGGACTCTCACACTATTATGTTAGATCCACTATGGACTGGACTCTCACACTATTATGTTAGATCCACTATGGACTGGACTCTCACACTATTATGTTAGATCCACTATGGACTGGACTCTCACACTATTATGTTAGATCCACTATGGACTGGACTCACACTATTATGTTAGATCCACTATGGACTGGACTCTCACTATTATGTTAGATCCACTATGGACTGGACTCTCACTATTATGTTAGATCCACTATGGACTGGACTCTCACTATTATGTTAAATCCACTATGGACTGGACTCTCACTATTATGTTAAATCCACTATGGACTGGACTCTCACACTATTATGTTAGATCCACTATGGACTGGACTCTCACACTATTATGTTAGATCCACTATGGACTGGACTCTCACACTATTATGTTAGATCCACTATGGACTGGACTCTCACACTATTATGTTAGATCCACTATGGACTGGACTCTCACTATTATGTTAGATCCACTATGGACTGGACTCTCACTATTATGTTAGATCCACTATGGACTGGACTTTCACTATTATGTTAGATCCACTATGGACTGGACTCTCACACTATTATGTTAGAAACCACTATGGACTGGACTCTCACAATATTATGTTAGATCCACTATGGACTGGACTCTCACACTATTATGTTAGATCCACTATGGACTGGACTCTCACACTATTATGTTAGATCCACTATGGACTGGACTCTCACTATTATGTTAGATCCACTATGGACTGGACTCTCACTATTATGTTAGATCCACTATGGACTGGACTCTCACTATTATGTTAGATCCACTATGGACTGGACTCTCACTATTATGTTAGATCCACTATGGACTGAACTCTCACTATTATGTTAGATCCACTATGGACTGGACTCTCACTATTATGTTAGATCCACTATGGACTGGACTCTCACACTATTATGTTAGATCCACTATGGACTGGACTCTCTCACTATTATGTTAGATCCACTATGGACTGAACTCTCACACTATTATGTTAGATCCACTATGGACTGGACTCTCACTATTATGTAGACCCATATGGACTGGACTCACACTATTATGTTAGATCCACTATGGACTGGACTCTCACTATTATGTAGACCCATATGGACTGGACTCACACTATTATGTTAGATCCACTATGAACTGGACTCTCACACTATTATGTTAGATCCACTATGGACTGGACTCTCACAATATTATGTTAGATCCACTATGGACTGGACTCTCACTATTATGTTAGATCCACTATGGACTGGACTTTCACTATTATGTTAGATCCACTATGGACTGGACTCTCACTATTATGTTAGATCCACTACGGACTGAACTCTCACACTATTATGTTAGATCCACTATGGACTGGACTCTCACACTATTATGTTAGATCCACTATGGACTGGACTCTCACACTATTATGTTAGATCTACTATGGACTGGACTCTCACACTATTATGTTAGATCCACTATGGACTGGACTCTCACACTATTATGTTAGATCCACTATGGACTGGATTCTCACACTATTATGTTAGAAACCACTATGGACTGGACTCTCACAATATTATGTTAGATCCACTATGGACTGGACTCTCACTATTATGTTAGATCCACTATGGACTGGACTCTCACTATTATGTTAGATCCACTATGGACTGGACTCTCACACTATTATGTTAGATCCACTATGGACTGGACTCTTACACTATTATGTTAGATCCACTATGGACTGGACTCTCACACTATTATGTTAGATCCACTATCGACTGGACTCTCACTATTATGTTAGATCCACTATGGACTGGACTCTCACACTATTATGTTAGATCCACTATGGACTGGACTCTCTCACTATTATGTTAGATCCACTATGGACTGGACTCTCACACTATTATGTTAGATCCACTATGGACTGGACTCTCACACTATTATGTTAGATCCACTATGGACTGGACTCTCACTATTATGTTAGATCCACTATGGACTGGACTCTCACTATTATGTTAGATCCACTATGGACTGGACTCTCACTATTATGTAGACCCGTATGGACTGGACTCACACTATTATGTTAAATCCACTATGGACTGGACTCTTACTATTATGTTGGATCCACTATGGACTGGACTCTCACTATTATGTTAGATCCACTATGGACTGGACTCTCACACTATTATGTTAGATCCACTATGGACTGGACTCTCACACTATTATGTTAGATCCACTATGGACTGGACTCTCACTATTATGTTAGATCCACTATGGACTGGACTCTCTCACTATTATGTTAGATCCACTATGGACTGAACTCTCTCACTATTATGTTAGATCCACTATGGACTGGACTCTCACACTATTATGCTAGATCCACTATGGACTGGACTCTCACACTATTATGTTAGATCCACTATGGACTGGACTCTCACACTATTATGTTAGATCCACTATGGACTGGACTCTCACACTATTATGTTAGATCCACTATGGACTGGACTCTCACACTATTATGCTAGATCCACTATGGACTGGACTCTCACACTATTATGTTAGATCCACTATGGACTGGACTCTCACACTATTATGTTAGATCCACTATGGACTGGACTCTCACTATTATGTTAGATCCACTATGGACTGGACTCTCACACTATTATGTTAGATCCACTATGGACTGGACTCTCACACTATTATGCTAGATCCACTATGGACTGGACTCTCACTATTATGTTAGATCCACTACGGACTGGACTCTCACACTATTATGTTAGATCCACTATGAACTGGACTCTCACACAATTAACTAGATCCACTATGGACTGGACTCTCACACTATTATGTTAGATCCACTATGGACTGGACTCTCACTATTATGTTAGATCCACCATGGACTGGACTCTCACTATTATGTTAGATCCACTATGGACTGGACCCTCTCACTATTATGTTAGATCCACTATGGACTGGACTCTCACTATTATGTTAGATCCACTATGGACTGGACTCTCACACTATTATGCTAGATCCACTATGGACTGGACTCTCACACTATTATGTTAGATCCACTATGGACTGGACTCTCACACTATTATGTTAGATCCACTATGGACTGGACTCTCACACTATTATGTTAGATCCACTATGGACTGGACTCTCACTATTATGTTAGATCCACTATGGACTGGACTCTCACTATTATGTTAGATCCACTATGGACTGGACTCTCACACTATTATGCTAGATCCACTATGGACTGGACTCTCACACTATTATGTTAGATCCACTATGGACTGGACTCTCACTATTATGTTAGATCCACTATGGACTGGACTCTCACACTATTATGTTAGATCCACTATGGACTGGACTCTCTCACTATTATGTTAGATCCACTATGGACTGAACTCTCACACTATTATGTTAGATCCACTATGGACTGGACTCTCACTATTATGTTAGATCCACTATGGACTGGACTCTCTCACTATTATGTTAGATCCACTATGGACTGGACTCTCACTATTATGTAGACCCATATGGACTGGACTCACACTATTATGTTAGATCCACTATGGACTGGACTCTCACTATTATGTTAGATCCTCTATGGACTGGACTCTCACACTATTATGTTAGATCCACTATGGACTGGACTCTCACTATTATGTTAGATCCACTATGGACTGGACTCTCACACTATTATGTTAGATCCACTATGGACTGGACTCTCACTATTATGTTAGATCCACTATGGACTGGACTCTCACTATTATGTTAGATCCACTATGGACTGGACTCTCACTATTATGTTAGATCCACTATGGACTGGACTCTCACACTATTATGTTAGATCCACTATGGACTGGACTCTCACAATATTATGTTAGATCCACTATGGACTGGACTCTCACTATTATGTTAGATCCACTATGGACTGGACTCTCACACTATTATGTTAGATCCACTATGGACTGGACTCTCACACTATTATGTTAGATCCACTATGGACTGGACTCTCACTATTATGTTAGATCCACTATGGACTGGACTCTCACACTATTATGTTAGATCCACTATGGACTGCACTCTCACTATTATGTTAGATCCACTATGGACTGGACTTTCACTATTATGTTAGATCCCCTATGGACTGGACTCTCACACTATTATGTTAGATCCACTATGGACTGGACTCTCACACTATTATGTTAGATCCACTATGGACTGGACTCTCTATTATGTTAGATCCACTATGGACTGGACTCTCACACTATTATGTTAGATCCACTATGGACTGGACTCTCACACTATTATGTTAGATCCACTATGGACTGGACTCTCACACTATTATGTTAGATCCACTATGGACTGGACTCTCACACTATTATGTTAGATCCACTATGGACTGGACTATCACTATTATGTTAGATCCACTATGGACTGAACTCTCTATTATGTTAGATCCACTATGGACTGGACTCTCACACTATTATGTTAGATCCACTATGGACTGGACTCTCACACTATTATGTTAGATCCACTATGGACTGGACTCTCACACTATTATGTTAGATCCACTATGGACTGGACTCTTACCATTATGTTGGATCCACTATGGACTGGACTCTCACTATTATGTTGGATCCACTATGGACTGGACTCTCACTATTATGTTAGATCCACTATGGACTGGACTCTCACACTATTATGTTAGATCCACTATGGACTGGACTCTCACACTATTATGTTAGATCCACTATGGACTGGACTCTCACACTATTATGTTAGATCCACTATGGACTGGACTATCACTATTATGTTAGATCCACTATGGACTGAACTCTCACTATTATGTTAGATCCACTATGGACTGGACTCTCACTATTATGTAGACCCATATGGACTGGACTCACACTATTATGTTAGATCCACTATGGACTGGACTCTCTCACTATTATGTTAGATCCACTATGGACTGGACTCTCACCCTATTATGTTAGATCCACTATGGACTGGACTCTCACACTATTATGTTAGATCCACTATGGACTGGACTCTCACTATTATGTTAGATCCACTATGGACTGGACTTTCACTATTATGTTAGATCCACTATGGACTGGACTCTCACACTATTATGTTAGATCCACTATGGACTGGACTCTCACTATTATGTTAGATCCACTATGGACTGGACTCACACTATTATGTTAGATCCACTATGGACTGGACTCTCACACTATTATGTTAGATCCACTATGGACTGGACTCTCACACTATTATGTCAGATCCACTATGGACTGGACTCTCACACTATTATGTTAGATCCACTATGGACTGGACTTCCACACTATTATGTTAGATCCACTATGGACTGGACTCTCACTATTATGTTAGATCCACTATGGACTGGACTCTCACACTATTATGTTAGATCCACTATGGACTGGACTCTCACTATTATGTAGACCCATATGGACTGGACTCACACTATTATGTTAGATCCACTATGGACTGGACTCTCACACTATTATGTTAGATCCACTATGGACTGGACTCTCACTATTATGTTAGATCCACTATGGACTGGACTCTCACTATTATGTTAGATCCACTATGGACTGGACTCTCTCACTATTATGTTAGATCCACTATGGACTGGACTCTTACTATTATGTTGGATCCACTATGGACTGGACTCTCACACTATTACGTTAGATCCACTATGGACTGAACTCTCACTATTATGTTAGATCCACTATGGACTGGACTCTCACTATTATGTTGGATCCACTATGGACTGAACTCTCACTATTATGTTAGATCCACTATGGACTGGACTCTCACACTATTATGTTAGATCCACTATGGACTGGACTTTCACAATATTATGTTAGATCCCCTATGGACTGGACTCTCACACTATTATGTTAGATCCACTATGGACTGGACTCTCACTATTATGTTAGATCCACTATGGACTGGACTCTCACAATATTATGTCAGACCCACTTGACGTCCATTGCATTCGGTCTCCCCTAGAGGGGAGGGGGTTCACCTACATATGCGGTCCTCTCCAAGGTTTCTCATAGTCATTCACATCGACGTCCCACTGGGGTTGTGAGTTTTTCCTTGCCCTTCTGTGGGCTCTGTAGCGCGAATGTCGTTGTGGCTTGTGCAGCCCTTTGAGACACTTGTGATTTAGGGCTATATAAATAAACATTGATTGATTGATTGATTATAAGCGGCCTGAATGGTGACCCCTACAGGCCAAGCAGTGCTATTACCTTTGTTTTCTCTACTTGAGTGTCGTTGTCATGATGTGACAAACCACCGTCACAATCTGCCGGCGTGTCAAAACACGGCGAGAGAGAAAAAAAGACTTTTTATTGAGTCTGTGGAGCAAAAGTATGGACGTGATGACATCATCAAGAGCAGAGAGGACAAGTTGCTTCTATTTGCACAAACACAAACACAATCAACATGAGCCGCTTCCTCTTGGCTTAACATGAAATGAATAAATCCCTCCCGACTCTTCTATCTCCATAAGCCGGCAAAGATCAGCGTCACATACGTCCTGCACAGGATTTACTTGCCCTCTCAGGCCCGGCAGCAACAATAAAAGCCCTTCATGCAGCACAATGCATGCTAATGGAGCCAAGCACGGACTTGATGTTTACACACAAATATTAGTCCACCTTAGTCAGAGATGGGAGGCATTAAAAGTCTCCTCCTCGCGGGTTGGGAAAAGTTCACAGAGCTTCAACGGTAGTGATGGGTCCGGCAACACCGATGCATCGGCGCATGCGTCGAGCTCATAGAGCGAAACCCTGTGTCGGTGCGCGTACCGCTTTTAGAAAGTCACGTGACCGATCATGAGCTGTTTTGGTCACGTGACCGATACGCCAACTGTGTCGCCTCCTCTGTGCCCTGTGAGCGGCTCTTTTCTACAGCCCGAGAAATAATAACTAAGAAGAGAAATCGTCTAAAATGTAATACGTCGGAAAAACTTTTTTTTTTTTTTTTTTTTTTAAATGTGTAAAAAATAAAATTAAAAAAATTACCAGTCCACAATCATCCACAACACGTTCTCTTAGATTTCCATGTTATGATACATGTTCACATTATTTATTGACTGTATCTAAAAAAGATAAAAGTATATTTTTATTTAAATGAAGATATGAAATAATCCTAAATGAAATATTTATATTATTGTATATACTAGGGCAGGGGTCACCAACGCGGTGCCCGCGGTCACCAGGTAGCCCGTAAGGACCAGATCAGTCGCCCGCTGGCCTGTTCTAAAAATAGCTCAAAGAGCAGCACTTACCAGTGAGCTGCCTCTATTTTTTAAATGTCATTTATTTACTAGCAAGCTGGTCTCGCTTTGCTCCACATTTTTAATTCTAAAAGAGACAAAACTCAAATAGAATTTGAAAATCCAAGAAAATATTTGAAAGACTTGGTCTTCACTTGGAATAAGCGGTAGAAAATGGATGGATGGATGGGTCTTCACTTGTTGAAATAAATTCATTTATTTTTTACTTTGCTTCTTATTACTTTTAGAAATACAATTTTAGAGAAAAAATACAACCTTAAAAATGATTTTAGGATTTTTAAACAAATATACCTTTTTACCTTTTAAATTTCTTCCTCTTCTTTCCTGACAATTTAAATCAATGTTCAAGTAAATTTATTTATTTTTTTATTGTAAAGAATAATAAATATTTTAGCTTCTGTTTTTTCGACGAAGAATATTTGTGAAATATTTCTTCAAACTTGCTATGATTAAAATTCAAACAAAATATTCTGGCAAATCTGGAAAATCTGTAGAATCAAATTGAAATCTTATTTCAAAGTATTTTGAGTTTCTTTTAAAATTTTTGTTCTGGAAAATCTAGAAGAAATACTGATTTGTCTTTGTTAAATATTCTAACAAAGTGCAGATTGGATTTTAACCAATTTAAAACATGTCATCAAAATTCTAAAATGTATCTTAATCAGGAAAAATGACTAATGATGTTCCATAAATTCGTTTTTAAATTTTTTCAAAAAGATTCAAATAAGCTAGTTTTTCTCTTCTTTTTGTCGGTTGAATTTTGAATTATAAAGAGTCGAAATTGAAGATAAACTATGTTTCAAAATTTTATTTTAATTTTTTTCGTGTTTTCTCCTCTTTTAAACCGTTCAATTAAGTGTTTTTTTCATCATTTATTCTCTACAAAAAACCTTCCATAAAAGGAAAAAAAAATGTACGACGGAATGACAGACAGAAATACCCATTTTTTTATATATATAAATGTATTTATTTAGCTATTCTTGTTTAAATCACACTTACGTGTAACTTACAAATGACAATATATTTATTTATTTAAGTGTGTATCAAACTGGTAGCCCTTGGCATTAATCAGTACCCAAGAAGTAGTTTTTGGTTTCAAAAAGGTTGGTGACCCCTGTACTAGGGCATCAAATCAGTGTCAGTTGAGTCGGTCCATAGGTTGCCTGTAGGGATTTTTAATGTCCAGCAGATGTCAGTATTTAGTGACACAGTATCGACACAGTATCAATACAGTTTTGCAATGTGTCGAAACGCTTCATGACGCCTCATCAACCCATCACTATTCAACGGCTCTCAGTTTTTCATTTTAGTCAAACTTGTGTTGTTGCTGTTCCACTCCAGTCCTGTAGGAGGCGCTAGTGCGCTTTTTGTTGACTCATTTAGATATCCATCTGACAGGTGGGCTCTTCTCTTAATGCAAAAGAACGCTAGTCAAAGATCCTCTATTTGACAGGTGTGCCCTTCTGTTTCGAAGGATATACAGTCCTTTAAAAAAAACCTAGTCAAAGATCCCCTATTTGACAGTTGGGTTCTGATGTTTTTAAGGATCAACCGTGAATACACTAGTCAAAGATCCGCTATTTGACAGTTGGGTTCTGCTGTTTTTAAGGATCAGCCATGAATACACTAGTCAAAGATCCCCTATTTGACAGTTGGGTTCTGCTGTTTTTAAGGATCAACCGTGACTACACTAGTCAAAGATCTGCTATTTGACAGTTGGGTTCTGCTGTTTTTAAGGATCAACCTTGAATACACTAGTCAAAGATCCCATATTTGACCGTTTGGTTCTGCTGTTTTTAAGGATCAGCCGTGAATACACTAGTCAAAGATCCCCTATTTGACAGTTGGGTTCTGCTGTTTTTAAGGATCAACCGTGAATACACTAGTCGAAGATCCGCTATTTGACAGTTGGGTTCTGCTGTTTCTAAGGATCAGCCGTGAATACACTAGTCAAAGATCCCATATTTGACCGTTTGGTTCTGCTGTTTTTAAGGATCAGCCGTGAATACACTAGTCAAAGATCCCCTATTTGACCGTTGGGTTCTGCTGTTTTTAAGGATCAACCGTGAATACACTAGTCGAAGATCCGTTATTTGACAGTTGGGTTCTGCTGTTTCTAAGGATCAACCGTGAATACACTAGTCAAAGATCCCATATTTGACCATTTGGTTCTGCTGTTTTTAAGGATCAGCCGTGAATACACTAGTCAAAGATCCCCTATTTGACAGTTGGGTTCTGCTGTTTTTAAGGATCAACCGTGAATACACTAATCAAAGATCCTCTATTTGACAGGTGTGCACTTCTGTTTCGAAGGATATACAGTCCTGTAAAAAATGCTAGTCAAAGATCCTCTATTTGACAGGTGTGCCCTTCTGTTTGGAAGGATATACAGTCCTGTAAAAATGCTAGTCAAAGATCCCCTATTTGACAGTTGTGCCCTTCTGTTTCGAAGGATATACAGTCCTGTAAAAAAAAAACCTAGTCAAAGATCCCCTATTTGACAGTTGGGTTCAGCTGTTTTTAAGGATCAACCGTGAATACACTAGTCAAAGATCCGCTATTTGTCATGCTGTTTTGTAGGATACACAGTACTGCAACAAAAGTTAGTTAAAGATCCTTTATTTAACAGAAGCGTGCTCTACTGTTAAGGATCTACATGAAAACACCAGTCAAAGGTCCTCTATTGAACAGGTGTGCCCTTCTGTTTTTAGGACAGACCGCCAAAGAAAATGCCAGTCAAAGATTCTCTATTTGACTGGAGCATAGTCGTATGTTTTTAAGGATCTACTGTGAAAACACTAGTCAAAGATCCTGTAGTTGACAGTAGGGCTCTGCTGTTTTTAAGGATCTACTGTGAAAACACTAGTCAAAGATCCTCTATTGAACAGGTGTGCCCTTCTGTTTTGAAGGACACACTGCCAAAAAAAAATAGCAAACAAGAGTATGACCAGAATAGAATTGCTTGTCAATTAAATTATTTTGTCAGAATGCTTCATTTGTATGTGAAAATCACAAAGAAATCTTCTGATCACCATTCCAAGATGGCGGCCCGGCGTCTCGTCAGCGCCAGTAGGCAGTAGCGCTCCATGCTGCGTACCCTTAGGTCAGGCCTGGGCAATTCTTTTGACTCGGGGGCCAAATTTAGAGAAAGAAATGTGTCTGGGGGCCGGTATATCTATTTTTTAGGAAAACTAATACAAAACCTTCGCAATAATGTCTGATTGAATGCTAAAAATGTTATGACAGACCGCCTTAAAAACAGAATGGAATTTTACATTTTTGTATGAAGGATAAAACACTGAATATTGAGAACATATGAACGTCACACCCCCTCTCAATCGACATATTTTACGAATAAAGCCAAATGCAACAAACACAGCGAAATATGAACGCGAAGGGTAAAAAAACAAACAACACCTACAATTTGATACATCTGATACATCACTAAGATCTAGAACATTCTTGTAAAAATCATTTCAGGCTGGCCTCTCTGGAAACACTCTGTGGAAACACTCCCCACCCACACTGCTCGGTGCCTCGTCTGACCTGCTGTGACGTAGATTACCATAGTAACTAGTAGGGTTGTACGGTATACCGGTATTAGTATAGTACCACGATACCAATGAAGTATATTCGGTACCATACCGCCTCTGAAAAGTACCGGTTTGCCACACCCTAAGACTTTTTGTTCAAATAAAGCCAATAATGCAAGTTTTTCTGGTCCCCTTTATTTAGAAAAGTATCGAAAAGTATCAAAATAATATTGGTATCATGACATCCATCCATCCATCCATCTTCTTCCGCTTATCCGAGGTCGAGTCGCGGGGGCAGCAGCCTAAGTAGGGAAGCCCAGACTTCCCTCTCCCCAGCCACTTCGTCCAGCTCTTCCTGTGGGACCCCGAGGCGTTCCCAGGCCAGCCGGGAGACATAGTCTTCCCAACGTGTCCTGGGTCTTCCCCGTGGCCTTCTACCAGTCGGACGTGCCCTAAACCTCCCTAAGGAGGCGTTCGGGTGGCATCCTGACCAGATGCCCGAACCACCTCATCTGGCTCCTCTCCATGTGGAGGAGCAGCGGCTTTACTTTGAGCTCCCCCCGGATGGCAGAGCTTCTCACCCTATCTCTAAGGGAGAGCCCCGCCACCCGGCGGAGGAAACTCATTTGGGCCGCTTGTACCCGTGATCTTGTCCTTTCGGCCATAACCCAAAGCTCATGACCATAGGTGAGGATGGGAACGTAGATCGACCGGTAAATTGAGAGCTTTGCCTTCCGGCTCAGCTCCTTCTTCACCACAACGGATCGATACAGCGTCCGCATTACTGAAGACGCCGCACCGATCCGCCTGTCGATCTCACCATCCACTCTTCCCTCACTCGTGAACAAGACTCCGAGGTACTTGAACTCCTCCACTTGGGGGAGGGTCTCCTGCGCAACCCGGAGATGGCACTCCATCCTTGTGGCCTCCTACTGGTCGGACGTGCCCTAAACACCTCCCTAGGGAGGCGTTCGGGTGGCATCCTGACCAGATGCCCGAACCACCTCATCTGGCTCCTCTCCATGTGGAGGAGCAGCGGCTTTACTTTGAGCTCCTCCCGGATGACAGAGCTTCTCACCCTATCTCTAAGGGAGAGACCCGCCACCCGGCGGAGGAAAGTCATTTGGGCCGCTTGTACCCGTGATCTTGTCCTTTCGGTCATGACCCAAAGCTCATGACCATAGGTGAGGATGGGAACGTAGATCGACCGGTAAATTGAGAGCTTTGCCTTCCGGCTCAGCTCCTTCTTCACCACAACGGATCGATACAGCATCCGCATTATTGAAGACGCCGCACCGATCCGCCTGTCCATCTCACCATCCACTCTTCCCTCACTCGTGAACAAGACTCCGAGGTACTTGAACTCCTCCACTTGGGGCAAGATCTCCTCCCCAACCTGGAGATGGCACTCCACCCTTTTCCGGGCAAGAACCATGGACTCGGACTTAGAGGTTCTGATTCTCATCCCAGTCGCTTCACACTCGGCTGCGAACGGATCCAGTGAGAGCTGAAGATCCTGGCCTGCAAAAAGCAGAGACCTAATCCTGCAGCCACCAAACCAGATCCCCTCAACGCCTTGACTGCGCCTAGAAATTCTGTCCATAAAGGTTATGAACAGAATGGGTGACAAAGGGCAGCCTTGGCGGAGTCCAACCCTCACTGGAAACGTGTCCGACTTACTGCCGGCAATGCGGACCAAGCTCTGACACTGATCATACAGGGAGCGGACCGCCACAATCAGACAGTCCGATACCCCGTACTCTCTGAGCACTCCCCACAGGACTTCCCGAGGGACACGGTCCAATGCCTTCTCCAAGTCCACAAAGCACATGTAGACTGGTTGGGCAAACTCCCATGCACCCTCAAGGACCCTGCCCAGTAGAGATGCGCGGTTTGCGGGCACAACTGCGGAGTCCGCGGATTATCCGCGAATCGGGCGGATGAAATTTAAAAAAATTAGATTTTATCAGCGGGTCGGGTCGGGTCGGGTCGGGCGATTGAAATAAAAAAAAATTAGATTTTAAATAGATTCAGGCGGGTGGCAGTTAAACCAATTCGGAAATATGATGTAGCGGCTAGCTACGGGGTGTTAGCCAATGGCTTTGGCTGGGGGGCGGGACTTCCGGGCAAGTTAGGGAAGTGACGTTGTTGACAGGAAGTGTTAGTTCGAGTTTTGCCGGGAAAGAGGGGAGACGCACATTGGAGCTGTTGTGTGGTTACATTGCATCTTATTACAATAAATACGAGACAAACGAATAAGTCTATGAGCCTACGTTCCTGGGAACATTACAATATATACATAGTTAAATGTTGTTACCCACATACGAAAAACGAGCAGGCACCTGCAGCATATGCCACAACAGAAGAAAAAAAAAGAAGAGATGGACACTTTTACGGAGCGGAGAAGGGACGCCTCGCCGGGGTCCGGGACCGAGGCCCCTTCCCCCGAGAGGGCCCCACCAGGAGCCGTAGCTGAGGCGATCCGCGAGAAGGGCCCGACGCACGTCCAGGGTCACCACCGCGCCCACCGCACCGACACCCCGCCTCGTCCGCCTTCGCCGCGGCCGGCGTCACGCGCAGCAGGTAAGCAGCTTACCTGCCCACCATCCCCGTGGCCGGGGGCGCGTAACAGGGGTCACTCCGCGCGCAGTGCGCTCACGAAAGGGGTGGGGCTCACCCTGGTTGATATAGACAGCAGCTAGGACGGTGGCCATGGAAGTCGGAACCCGCTAAGGAGTGTGTAACAACCCACCTGCCGAATCAACTAGCCCTGAAAATGGATGGCGCTGGAGCGTCGGGCCCATATACCCGGCCGTCGCCGGCAGCGAGACGCGCTTGGAGGTGCGCTCAGCGCGGCTGCCATATGATTGCGCACTGGTGTGCGTCTGGGTCGTGACAGCGTGGCACGCGAATGTCTGTGCTGCGTTGGATCAGTCTCCTTTCTTTAACAGGCAAAAGCTTTATAACCTCACTAATGCCTTGCATCGTCTATATTAGATATATAACAACGGGCGGATGGCGGGCGGATGCAGTTCTGATCAAATGTTACATCGGGTGGATGGCGGATGGTTGACGACTTTCTGATGCGGTTGCGGATGAAATAATTGCCTATCCGCGCATCTCTACTGCCCAGAGTATAGAGCTGTGGACCAAAACCACACTGTTCCTCCTGAATCCGAGGTTGGACTATCCGGCGTAGCCTCCTCTCCAGTACACCTGAATAGACCTTACCGGGAAGGCTGAGGAAAAAATATTAATATGAAATATGAATGCAAAGTGTAATAAACACCTACAAGACACCTATAGAGCTGGTCCACAGTTCCACCACCAGGACAACATTAATCACTAGCAGTGTTGGGTTAGTTACTGAAAAACAGTAACTAGTTATAGTTATTAGTTACTTCGTTTCAAAAGTAACTCAGTTACTAACTCAGTTACTTACACCAAAAAGTAATGCGTTACTGTGAAAAGTAACTATTTAGTTACTTCTTTTTTTCTTCTTTTTTTTTTTTTTAAAGCTCCAATTAATGCCCTTTTAGCCTTCATTTTAGTACTGTTATTGCACTGGAGAATAATACAATCTGTTGATCAACTTGACATGCATTTGTATCACTCAACTCTGCTAAGCAATGTGCTCTACATACAACACACAAAGACAAAGATATGTTACAAAGGCCAATTTGTTTCTGGCCACAACAAATTGACAAAACTATTTTAAATAGCTGCAACATAACATACATAAGTAACAAACAGCATAATAACAGCATAGCTATAAAGAAAGAAAGGCACACACTACATACACAAAGTCTAACCAGGCATTTGTTCCTCAAGAAATTCTGACACAAAATCATGTCTGAAGCCCAGAACACTCTACACATTTCCCCAGTTTTAGTTTAGAGATAAGGAACGATTGGCCTGGCCCACTAGGATCCCTCTTTATGTTTGTGAACTTTTAGAGTGATGTGATAATCAAACACTCTAGAAGTCTAGAATGAAAGAGTATATAAGAGAATTGACAGCAACGTTCCCTCTAAGGAGCGCGCATGTGCAATTGTGCACTGCTCAAGCGTCCTCTGCGCACAGCAAATCTATGCCATGCACAAAATCAAATAAAAAAATACGCGCATAACAATTTTCGACACGACACGGACACGACAGAGAAAACCGTTTTCGTCATCATTGTTCAAATATTGTAACGTCTGTCGAGACGCTTTGAGGACATGAATTCCATCCATCACTTTACTGAGCAAAACTCTTTACTGTCGGCCATAAACACATCACCAAAACATTAGTAAAAAAAATGATATCTAGCAAAACTGGTCATTTTCTGCAGTACAAACCAGACCAAAAGCAACTTTGTTATATCAACAGCTGCCGCTCGCTCTTTCTCACGTGCGCCAACACTTGCACATATGGCACTTAGCCAGTGATGCGTTTACAGCCACACAAAAAGTCGGACAACTCCAACACCACACAAAGTGTCATTCCAGGTCGTTACTCTATGATTTACCAATCAAATGTGTGCCTATTCTAGTGTCATTTATTAGGAATCTTAATTTATAAATATTAATCATTAAATGCTGTTAGTATATTAAATAAATACTAATAAAAATATATTTTTTACAAACAGGAAGTTGCAGGAATGTACACATGATCCCCTGCTTACATCTAATTGTGCAACATGTGAATGTTTTAATGGGAACTAAATGCAATGTCTGAAAGGGGTACCAATTAATTCCAAAGCAGGACCTCCACCCAGACAAACAATACAAGTACACAGTTCATGAAAAACAATATTTGTTGTTATTGTCATTATAAGTGGGCCTAAACACTTATGTTAAAAATGGAAATGACTGCTGTCATTTGATTATAATAATAAGAGAATGTTGTCTATCTGTGTTGGCCCTGTGATGGGTGGGGACTTTTCCAGGGTGTACCCAGCCTTCCGCCAGAATGCAGCTGAGATAGGCTCCAGCGACCCTGAAAGGGACATGCGGTAGAAAATGGATGGATGGATGGAGATGTAAGTTGTTATTTAGTCAGGTTTGGGACAGGTGTGCTGCTGGTGTAGCCACAGTTCTGATGTTGCTCACATGGGCTCCACTGAATGCTCAGGGAGTTTTTGCGTTTGCTCACACACATGAACAATTAGAGGGAACATTGATTGACAGAGTGTGTGTACCTTCAGCGGTGAATGATGAGAAGAGGCAGAGTTCATCCTTAAATTCTAGAGGTGAAGTGGCATCAGAATCTCTATCTCTCTTTACTAGCTTCGTGGAAGCATGTTGCTTATGTAGCTTGTTTCAGCAGATTTGAATTGCTGTTTTGGGCAGTAGATGGCATCTTTGATCCAAAGCACAATTTACATTTAACTAAAATGTTATTTTCGTTGTGCTCGACAAAAGAAAAGTCGTGAAAATATCTCCATGTTAGCAAACTCGACTTCTGGCTCCGCCATGATCAGACACGCCCCCTAACCCTAACCCTCCCCACACCCACACACACCCACACAGAGCGCATGTCTCTCTCTCTTCTCCGGCTTGTGACGCAAGAAGAATCAGAACGATGACACAGCAGCCCTCCGATAAAACACACTTTATACTACATAAAAAGTAACGTAAAATAACGCAGTAACGCATCATGTAGTAACGGTAACTGAGTTACTGAATATAAAAAATAACGCGTTAGTTTCGGCGGTAACTAGTAATCTAACGGCGTTACTTTGTAACGCGTTAGTCCCAACACTGCCACCAGGACAACATTAATCACTAGTACATCATGTAAAAGCACAGATTCCAAGCATGTAAAGACTTGGTATAGTTGAAGACTTCCGGTCATTATAAAACATGAGTGCACATCATAATGGCAGCTAGTTTCCATCTTAAAGATCTAAAAGAAATATTTGTGAATGTTGGGCGGGCCAGATTGAGAAGCTTAACAGGCCGCATGTGGCCCCCGGGCCTTAACTTGCCCAGGTCTGCCTGAGAAGAGGTCTATGTTGTTGTCTATGTGACTTTAAGGTTTTACTACTTACGTATAAAATACTACACGGTCTAGCTCCGTCCTATCTTGTCGATTGCATTGTACCATATGTCCCGGCAAGAAATCTGCGTTCAAAGAACTCCGGCTTATTAGTGATTCCCAGAGCCCAAAAAAAGTCTGCGGGCTATAGAGCGTTTTCTATTGGGGCTCCAGTACTATGGAATGCCCTCCCGGTAACAATTAGAGATGCTACCTCAGTAGAAGCATTTAAGTCCCATCTTAAAACTCATTTGTATACTCTAGCCTTTAAATAGCCCCCCTGTTAGACCAGTTGATCTGCTGTTTCTTTTCTTTTCTCCTCTGCTCCCCTTTTCCTTGTGGAGGGGGGGGGGCGCGCAGGTCCGGTGGCCATGGATGAAGTGCTGGACTGGACTCTTACTATTATGTTGGATCCACTATGGACTGGACTCTCACTATTATGTTAGATCCACTATGGACTGGACTCTCTCACTATTATGTTAGATCCACTATGGACTGGACTCTCACACTATTATGTTAGATCCACTATGGACTGGACTCTCACACTATTATGCTAGATCCACTATGGACTGGACTCTCACACTATTATGTTAGATCCACTATGGACTGGACTCTCACACTATTATGTTAGATCCACTATGGACTGGACTCTCACACTATTATGTTAGATCCACTATGGACTGGACTCTCACACTATTATGTTAGATCCACTATGGACTGGACTCTCACACTATTATGTTGGATCCACTATGGACTGGACTCTCACTATTATGTTCGATCCACTACGGACTGGACTCTCACTATTATGTTAGATCCACTATGGACTGGACTCTCACTATTATGTTAGATCCACTATGGACTGGACTCTCACACTATTATGTTAGATCCACTATGGACTGGACTCTCACACTATTATGCTAGATCCACTATGGACTGGACTCTCACACTATTATGTTAGATCCACTATGGACTGGACTCTCACTATTATGTTAGATCCACTATGGACTGGACTCTCACACTATTATGTTAGATCCACTATAGACTGGATTCTCACACTATTATGCTAGATCCACTATGGACTGGACTCTCACTATTATGCTAGATCCACTATGGACTGGACTCTCACACTATTATGTTAGATCCACTATGGACTGGACTCTCACACAATTAACTAGATCCACTATGGACTGGACTCTCACTATTATGTTAGATCCACTATGGACTGGACTCTCACACTATTATGCTAGATCCACTATGGACTGGACTCTCACTATTATGTTAGATCCACTATGGACTGGACTCTCACACTATTATGTCAGACCCACTCGACATCCATTGCATTCGGTCTCCCCTAGAGGGCGGGGGGTTACCCACATATGCGGTCCTCTCCAAGGTTTCTCATAGTCATTCACATCGACGTCCCACTGGGGTGAGTTTTTCCTTGCCCTTATGTGGGCTTTGTACCGAGGATGTGGTTGTGGCTTGTGCAGCCCTTTGAGACACTTGTGATTTAGGGCTATATAAATAAACATTGATTGATTGATTGATTGATCTACTTGCTAGCATGGATGCTACAACAGAAATTGTAGGCAAAAAATGACAAAATGATTGTTTTATCTTTTTCAGCCTTTTGTCACCTGGTTGTGGTTGACTTCCTGCTGGGACCCCCGAGGGACACCTGGAGATACTCAATGATTCGTCAAGCGGCAAAGCAAAGAAGGTAATGATGTCATCATGTTGCAACTTCATTCATTTCTTACTTTTAATGTTTGATGCTTACCAAAATAAATGTCCTTGCATACATTTTGTCGAGGCAATGCCCATTAAAACCCCCCAAAGGTTACAGTACTCGGACTGTAAACATTCATTCTAAGTAAGATTCTCTCAGTCTCATACCGTAAAAACATGGGAGGACAATAAAAGTGAGATTTTTTTTTTCTGCTCCGTGGAAAAGTCCTCGAAAAAAAGATCCCGGCGAGTCACGTGACCTCGCCGGCTCACAGCTCTTGGTGACGCGTGCGCCCGATGGCCGTCAGCTTGGCCAGCTGGGCCTTGAACTTTCCCTCCGTGTGGGTCACTGCGGGTCACAGAGGGGATGCAAGTCAGCACAAAGTCCACTGGAGAACATCCAGCAAGTGTTAATAACTTCATGTGAGAAAGATCAGACAAACTTAAAAGCTGTGACTAAAAAAATAGAAAACATTTAAAAAGTACAATAATTCTACAAAAAAATGTTTACAAAAATAATTTAATTAAAAAGTCACAAAGTCACATGCCAAGTGGGAACAAACCTTCCACTGGAGAACATCCACTAAGTGTTAACAGGTGAGAAAGATCCTACAAATTTAAAGCTGTGACTAAAAATAGAAAACATCTAAAAAGTACAATAATTATCACATTTTTTTCAAACAAAATTAATTTAAAAAAACAATTATTTAAAAAGTACAATAATTATCACATTTTTTTTCAAACAAAATTAATTTAAAAAAAACAAAATGATAAAAAAAATCAAAGTGCTAATTAACATTTGAGGTTTGAGGTGCATTTCCTCCCCACTAGAGGGCGCCAGTCTATTGAAAGTGTCTGACAGCGAACAGCGTCACCTTGTGGACAACTTTCACAACAACATACCGTTTCAAATACTTTTTTTTTTTTTTTTTGCTAAATTCTTTTTCATGGAATTAATAAACAATTGAAACCCCCAGAAAAATATATTATTATAATATTTAGTTTTGTACAATAATGACCTACAAGTATATTTTTGTCCAATTCTATCTGCATGATTTTAGGCCATACTTGCCAACCCTCCCGAATTTTCCGGGAGACTCCCGAAATTCAGCGCCTCTCCCGAAAACCTCCCGGGACAAATATTCTCCCGAAAATCTCCCGATTTTCAGCCGGAGCTGGAGGCCACGCCCCCTCCAGCTCCATGCGGACCTGAGTGAGGACAGCCTTTTCTTTATGACAACAGGGGTGACAAGAACTAAATCATCCAGGCGAGAGATACATTGTATTATTATGTTTATTTGACCTAAAAATAAATATATTTATTAATTAAAAAAAAAAAAAAAAATGTTTACTATATTTTGCTAAAAACATCAAAATTAATTGTAATTTTATTTATTTTTTCTGACTCCTTATTACATCCAGCCATAGAATTATACATTAAAATAAACATATTTGAAATCATTCATTTTAAATGATCATAATAATTCATTTAAAATGACCATATTTAATTATTAAATTAATTACTTGTTTATCAACAACTTTAGCATTTTATTCATTACATTTTGAAGCTCTCAGAAGCCAAGTTATGTTATATTCCTTAAGATTTATTTATGCAAGTTTGAAGTATCAATTATCTAAACACAGTTTTGTTTGCATACTTTCAGGATATATATATATATATATATATATATATATATATATATATATATATATAAATGTACATATGTATGTGTGGGGAAAAAAATCACAAGACTATTTCATCTCTACAGGCCTGTTTCATGAGGGGGGGTACCCTCAATCATCAGGAGATTTTAATGGGAGCATTCGCATACCATGGTTTATATAGGGCACAGAGTGGGTGGGTACAGGCTGGCGTAGGGGCGTGGTGATTGGCTCATGTGTTACCTAGGAGGTGTTTCCGTCTGTGGCGGCATGCTGCTACAATTTCGCTGCGCTTGTTGAGGGATGACAGGTCTGGACGGTAAATAATAAACAGTTTCTCTTTCAAGCATAGGTTGCATCTTTTATTACCACTATTGTAAGGTGTGCTGGATGCAAGAATTTGCCATGTTATTGAATATTCAACATTATTGTCTTTGAGGTCCCAAATGTGTTTGCTGAGTTCTGTGGTATTTCGCAGGTTTTTGTTCCTGAAAGAAGCCTTGTGATTGTTCCATCTGGTTTTAAACTCTCCCTCGGTTAATCCTACATATGTGTCGGATGTGTTAATGTCCTTGCGTGTTACCTTAGATTGGTAGACAACTGATGTTTGTAAGCACCCCCCGTTGAGAGGGCAATCAGGTTTCTTTCGACAGTTACAGCCTTTGTTGGTTTTGGAGTCGCTCTGTCTCTGGCTGTAACTGTCGAAAGAAACCTGATTGCCCTCTCAACGGGGGGTGCTTACAAACATCAGTTGTCTACCAATCTAAGGTAACACGCAAGGACATTAACACATCCAACACATATGTAGGATTAACCGAGGGAGAATTCAAAACCAGATGGAACAATCACAAGGCTTCTTTCAGGAACCAAAACCTGCGAAATACCACAGAACTCAGCAAACACATTTGGGACCTCAAAGACAATAATGTTGAATATTCAATAACATGGCAAATTCTTGCATCCAGCACACCTTACAATAGTGGTAATAAAAGATGCAACCTATGCTTGAAAGAGAAACTGTTTATTATTTACCGCCCAGACCTGTCATCCCTCAACAAGCGCAGCGAAATTGTAACAACATGCTGCCATAGACGGAAACACCTCCTAGGTAACACATGAGCCAATCACCACGCCCCTAGGCCAGCCTGTACCCACCCACTCTGTGCCCTATATAAACCCTGGTATGCGAATGCTCCCATTAAAATCTCCTGATGATTGAGGGTACCCCCCCTCATGAAACAGGCCTGTAGAGATGAAATAGTCTTGTGATTTTTTTTTTCCCACACATACATATATTGCGCTCTACTACGGTATCGAGCACTATTTTTTGGATAACCTTATTAAGACATATATATATATATATATATATATATATATATATATATATATATATTTGTATGAAATACTTGACTTGGTGAATTCTAGCTGTCAATATACTCCTCCCCTCTTAACCACGCCCCCTCCCCTCAACCACGCCTCCGTCCCGACCACGCCCCCCACCCCCCCACCTCCCGAAATCGGAGGTCTCAAGGTTGGCAAGTATGTTTTAGGCGTTCTTTGATTGGCTGGGAGAAGTCACATGGTTCCCTAATGAGCTCTCATTGAAATACTACACAACTTTCATAAAATACCTTTAATCACAGGTGTCCGGGGGCCAAATGTGGCCCTCGAAAGCCTGGAAATAAAAATGCTTCATCTTTTCTTACTAAATATATTTCTTCTTTCCCTTTTTGACATAAACAATCATGTACTGCATATCTTTTCAAATTCAATATTATATTATCATGTATTCCAAACGAAGATAAATACTGTACTTAGATATCTGCTTGACTTATGATCTCAAAACTAATTACCAATCAAATTGTAGACTGTAAAATTGACAATAGATTTTACGGTTAAATTCCCTCGACTGGGTTTTTTTTACTGCAAAATCAACTTTGGTACAGGTTTTTTTCCATATACAGTAAGACACTATAACATTAAAATACATTTAGGTAAAAACAAACAAACTGTCAGCACTGTTGCTTGAATTTTACCACTAAAACAGTGCTATTGTTTCTCCATTCCATTCTATTTATACCATTTTTTTCATATGCTGTAAAAAAAAACCCACTGCTTTTACTGTAAAATTCTGCTGACTGAGATGCCAATTTTAAAAGTAAAATTGTAATATTTTTTTGCAGCTTATTTAAAAAATATATATTGTTAATGTATTATATATATACATATTAATACCATTTTTTTCATATGCTGTAAAAAAAAAACCCACTGCTTTTACTGTAAAATTCTGCTGACAGATGCCAATTTTAAAAGTAAAATTGTAATATTTTTTTGCAGCTTATTTAAAAATATATATTGTTAATGTATTATATATATACATATTAATACAATTTTTTTCATATGCTGTAAAAAAAACAAACACTGCTTTTACTGTAAAATTCTGCTGACTGAGATGCCAATTTTAAAAGTAAAATTGTAATATTTTTTTGCAGCTTATTTAAAAATATATATTGTTAATGTATTATATATATACATATTAATACCGTTTTTTTCATATGCTGTAAAAAAAACCCCACTGCTTTTACTGTAAAATTCTGCTGACTGAGCTGCCAATTTTAAAAGTAAAATTGTAATATTTTTTTGCAGCTTATTTAAAAATATATATTGTTAATGTATTATATATATACATATTAATACCGTTTTTTTCATATGCTGTAAAAAAAAAAACACTGCTTTTACTGTAAAATTCTGCTGACTGAGATGCCAATTTTAAAAGTAAAATAGTAATATTTTTTTGCAGCTTATTCAAAAATATATATTGTTAATGTATTATATATATACACATGTACATTCATATATTACTCATTGTTAAAAGCGGCCCTCAATTAAAAGGAGTTTGACACCCCGGCCTTTAATAGTATTATTTTGTTATTTTTCATCCCTATATAGTGCAATATGTTTTAGTGACATGCAGGAGAAAAAGGGTTAACAATTAGTTTTGTATGAATGCCAAAGCTAATAATATTTTTTATTCATTTATTTCATGTTTTTAGCTACTTTATGCAGTAAAATAAGAATTTTAGTTTTGTACAAATGCCATTTTGAATATTTTAGCAAAAATTACTCGTCATGATTTAATGTTTTAGCTGCATTATAAAGTAAAAAAAAAAAAAAAAAAAAAAAAAAAGGATTAGTTTTGTATGATTGCTAAATGTTTAATTATATTGCTAATAAATATTTGTACCAGCATAATATACTACAGTTATGTCATGATATTATAATTTATTTATAGTTTTTAGCTGCATTATGGAGTGAAATAAGAATTGTAGTTTTGTATGAATGTCAATTTAAATATTGTTACTAGAAAAAGTACTACAGTCATATCATGGATATTATTTATTTAATGTTTTTAGCTACATTATGCAGTAAAACATTTTTAGTTTTGTATGAATGCATATTTAAATATTTTTTACTAGCAAAAATAGTTATGTTATGGATATAATGATTTGATGTTTTTAGCCACATTATGAAGTAAAACATATTAGTTTTGAATAAATGCCATCTTAAATATTTTGTCAAAAATACTAGTCATGGGTAATATAATATTTTAAGCTACATTATGAAGTAAAAATAAGATTAGTTTCATATGATTGTTAAATGTTTCATAATACATATTTTTACTAAACATGTCATGGATATTATGATTTATTTAATGTTTCGAGATACATTATGCAGTAAAAATGTATTAATAGATTAAATTATTTTACTAGCAAAAATAGTACAGTCATGTCATGGATAATTAGGTTTTTAGCTACACTATTCGGTAAAAAATATTTGTTTTGTATAAATGCCATTTTAAATATTTATCCAAAATACTAGTCATGGATAATTTCATGTTTTTAACTACAATATGAAGTAAAAAATAAGATTAGTTTCGTATGATTGTTAAATATTTCATTATAATGCGAATATTTTTTTACTAGCATAAAATACTACAATTATGTCATGATATTATAATTAATGTAATATTTTTAGCTACATTATGCAGTAAAATAAGAATTTTAGTTTTGTATGAATGCATATTTAAATATTTTTACTGGCAAAAATAATAGTTATGTTATTGATGAAATTATTTTGTTTTTAGCTACATTATGAAGTAAAAAATATTAGTTTTGTATAAATGTCATTTTAAATATTTATCAAAAATACTAGTCATGGATAATTTCATGTTTTTAGCTACAATATGAAGTAAAAAAAAATAAGATTAGTTTCGTATGATTGTTAAATATTTAATTATAATGCAAATATTTTTTTACTAGCATAAAATACTACAATTATGTCATGATATTATAATTAATGTAATGTTTTTAGCTACATTATGCAGTAAAAAAGAATTTTAGTTTTGTATGAATGCTTATTTAAATATTTTTTACTGGCAAAAATAATAGTTATGTTATTGATAAAATGATTTTGTTTTTAGCTACATTGTGAAGTAAAAAAATATTAGTTTTGTATAAATATTTATCAAAAATACTAGTCATGGATAATTTCATGTTTTTAGCTACAATATGAAGTAAAAAAATAAGATTAGTTTTGTATGATTGTTAAATATTTCATTATAATGCAAATATTTTTTTACTAGCATAAAATACTACAATTATGTCATGATATTATAATTAATGTAATGTTTTTAGCTACATTATGCAGTAAAATAAGAATTTTAGTATTGTATGAATGCTTATTTAAATATTTTTTACTGGCAAAAATAATAGTTATGTTATTGATAAAATGATTTTGTTTTTAGCTACATTATGAAGTAAAAAATATTAGTTTTGTATAAATGTCATTTTAAATATTTATCAAAAATACTAGTCATGGATAATTTCATGTTTTTAGCTACAATATGAAGTAAAAAAATAAGATTAGTTTCGTATGATTGTTAAATATTTCATTATAATGCGAATATTTTTTTACTAGCATAAAATACTACAATTATGTCATGATATTATAATTAATGTAATGTTTTTAGCTACATTATGCAGTAAAATAAGAATTTTAGTTTTGTATGAATGCATATTTAAATATTTTTTACTGGCAAAAATAATAGTTATGTTATTGATAAAATGATTTTGTTTTTAGCTACATTATGAAGTAAAAAATATTAGTTTTATATAAGTGCCATTTTAAATAATTGAGCAAAAATACCAGTCATGGATAATATGATTTCATGTTTTAGCTACATTGTGAAGCAAAAAAATATTAGTTTTGTATAAATGTCATTTTAAATATTTAGCAAAAATACTAGTCATGGATAATTTCATGTTTTTAGCTACAATATGAAGTAAAAAAAATAAGATTAGTTTCGTATGTTTGTTAAATATTTAATTATAATGCAAATATTTTTTTACTAGCATAAAATACTACAATTATGTCATGATATTATAATTAATGTAATGTTTTTAGCTACATTATGCAGTAAAATAAGAATTTTAGTTTGTATGAATGCATATTTAAATATTTTTACTGGCAAAAATAATAGTTATGTTATTGATAAAAATATTTTGTTTTTAGCTACATTATGAAGTAAAAAATATTAGTTTTGTATAAATGTCATTTTAAATATTTATCAAAAATACTAGTCATGGATAATTTCATGTTTTTAGCTACAATATGAAGTAAAAAAATAAGATTAGTTTCGTATGATTGTTAAATATTTCATTATAATGCGAATATTTTTTTACTAGCATAAAATACTACAATTATGTCATGATATTATAATTAATGTAATGTTTTTAGCTACATTATGCAGCAAAATAAGAATTTTAGTTTTGTATGAATGCATATTTAAATATTTTTTACTGGCAAAAATAATAGTTATGTTATTGATGAAATGATTTTGTTTTTAGCTACATTATGAAGTAAAAAATATTAGTTTTGTATAAGTGCCATTTTAAATAATTGAGCAAAAATACCAGTCATGGATAATTTCATGTTTTTAGCTACAATATGAAGTAAAAAAAAATAAGATTAGTTTCGTATGATTGTTAAATATTTAATTATAATGCGAATATTTTTTTACTGGCATAAAATACTACAATTATGTCATGATATTATAAGTAATGTAATGTTTTAGCAGTAAAATAAGAAATTTAGTTTTGTATAATTGCATATTTAAATATTTTTTTACTGGCAAAAATAATAGTTATGTTATTGATAAAATGATTTTGTTTTTAGCTACATTATGAAGTAAAAAATATTAGTTTTGTATAAGTGCCATTTTAAATATTTATCAAAAATACTAGTCATGGATAATTTCATGTTTTTAGCTACAATATGAAGTAAAAAAAATAAGATTAGTTTTGTATGATTGTTAAATATTTTTTTACCGGCATAAAATACTACAATTATGTCATGATATTATAATTAATGTAATGTTTTTAGCTACATTATGCAGTAAAATAAGAATTTTAGTTTTGTATGAATGCATATTTAAATATTTTTTACTGGCAAAAATAATAGTTATGTTATTGATAAAATGATTTTGTTTTTAGCTACATTATGAAGTAAAAAATATTAATTTTGTATAAGTGCCATTTTAAATAATTGAGCAAAAATACCAGTCATGGATAATATGATTTCATGTTTTAGCTACATTGTGAAGTAAAAAAATATTAATTTTGTATAAATGTCATTTTAAATATTTATCAAAAATACTAGTCATGGATAATTTCATGTTTTTAGCTACAATATGAAGTAAAAAAAAAAAGATTAGTTTCGTATGATTGTTAAATATTTCATTATAATGCAAATATTTTTTTACTAGCATAAAATACTACAATTATGTCATGATATTATAAGTAATGTAATGTTTTAGCAGTAAAATAAGAAATTTAGTTTTGTATAATTGCATATTTAAATATTTTTTACTGGCAAAAAGAATAGTTATGTTATTGATAAAATGATTTTGTTTTTAGCTACATTATGAAGTAAAAATAACATTAGTTTTGTATAAATGTCATTTTAAATATTTATCAAAAATACTAGTCATGGATAATTTCATGTTTTTACAATATGAAGTAAAAAAAAATAAGATTAGTTTCGTATGATTGTTAAATATTTCATTATAATGCAAATATTTTTTTTACTAGCATAAAATACTACAATTATGTCATGATATTATAATTAATGTAATGTTTTTAGCTACATTATGCAGTAAAATAAGAATTTTAGTTTTGTATGTTTCCATCCATTTCCTACCGCTTGTCCCTTTTATTGATGTTGTTGACTGAATGAGAAGTGACTCACCTGCAGACTCTCCTATGGTGTACTCCTCCGCACTCAGGACCACCTCTTTTTGTCCTGCCCTCGCCTGAGACTGCACACACACACACACACACACACACACACACACACACACACACACACACACACACACAGAGAGAGAGAGAGAGAGTTATGTATAAGTTAACCTTGCCATCATTATCACTTAAGTGGTTTCTTTCTTTGTGTGTTTGCAGCCGAACACACACACACACACACACACACACCAGTGGAATTGTGTGTGTGTGTGTCACCAGTGGAAAGGAGGCGTGTCCACAACAATCGCTCAGGGAGAAAACAAAAACAACAAAAAAGTGTTTCCTTCCCCGTGCCTGAGTTCATGTTGTCACCACTTTGGGACTTTTTTTTTTTTTTTTTTTTTTTTCAACCGTGGTGTGTCTCCATGGCAACAAGTGGTTGAAATGTGCGGCAAGAAAATAAAGAGAAGGAAAGCAAAGTGGTTGTCGTCCTTCAATGCTGCTCAACATGGAGGTGTGTGTGTGTGTGTGTGTGTCACTCCACGTAAGCAGCTAAGCCCGTGACCTTCCATCCCTCAGGCTGTACTGCATCAACAAGCGACATCGGTGTGTAAAGGATATCACCACATGGGCTCAGGAACACTTCAGAAACCCACTGTCAGTAACTACAGTTGGTCGCTACATCTGTAAGTGCAAGTTAAAACTCTCCTATGCAAGGCGAAAACCGTTTATCAACAACACCCAGAAACGCCGTCGGCTTCGCTGGGCCTGAGCTCATCTAAGATGGACTGATACAAAGTGGAAAAGTGTTCTGTGGTCTGACGAGTCCACCTTTCAAATAGTTTTTTGGAAACTGTGGACGTCGTGTCCTCCGGACCAAAGGGGAAGCGAACCATCCAGACTGTTCTAGGTGCAAAGTGTAAAAGGCAGCATGTGTGATGGTATGGGGGTGTATTAGTGCCCAAGACATGGGTAACTTACACATCTGTGAAGGCACCATTAATGCTGAAAGGTACATACAGGTTTTGGAGCAACATATGTTGCCATCCAAGCAACGTTACCATGGACGCCCCTGCTTATTTCAGCAAGACAGTGCCAAGCCACGTGTTACATCAACGTGGCTTCATAGTAAAAGAGTGCGGGTACTAGACTGGCCCGCCTGCAGTCCAGACCTGTCTCCCATTGAAAATGTGTGAAGCCTAAAATAGCACAACGGAGACCCCCCGGACTGTTGAACAACTTAAGCTGTACATCAAGCAAGAATGGGAAAGAATTCCACCTGAGAAGCTTCAAAAATGTGTCTCCTCAGTTCCCAAACCTTTACTGAGTGTTGTTAAAAGGAAAGGCCATGTAACACAGTGGTGAACATGCCCTTTCTTAACTACTTTGTCACGTGTTGCAGCCATGAAATTCTAAAGTTAATGATTATTTGCAAAAAGAAAATAAAGTTTATGAGTTTGAACATCAAATATGTTGTCTTTGTAGCATATTCAACTGAATATGGCTTGAAAAGGATTTGCAAATCATTGTATTCCGTTTATATTTACATCTAACACAATTTCCCAACTCATATGGAAACGGGGTTTGTATCTACCGTATTTTCCGCACTATTAGCCGCACCTAAAAACCACAAATTTACTCAAAAGCTGACAGTGCGGCTTATAACCCGGTGCGCTTTATATATGGATTAATATTAAGATTCATTTTCATAAAGTTTCGGTCTCGCAACTACGGTAAACAGCCGCCATCTTTTTTCCCCGTAGAAGAGGAAGCGCTTCTTCTTCTACGCAAGCAACCGCCAAGGTAAGCACCCGCCCCCATAGAAGAGGAAGCGCTTCTTCTTCTACTGTAAGCAACCACCCGCCCGCGTAGAAGAAGAAGAAGCGCGCGGATATTACGTTTCATTTCCTTTGTGTGTTTACATCTGTAAAGACCACAAAATGGCTCCTACTAAGCGACAGGTTTCCGGTTCATGAAAAGACGCAATCTCTCCATCCGCACACGGACTACTATTTCACAGCAACTGCCTAAAGACTTTCAAGAAAAGCTGGCTACTTTCCGTGCATATTGTAAAAACAAGATAGCTGAAAAAAATATCCGGCCAGAGAACATTATCAACATGGACGAGGTTCCACTGACTTTTGATATTCCTGTGAACCGCACTGTGGATACAACGGGAGCACGTACGGTGAATATTCGCACCACAGGGAATGAGAAGTCATCCTTCACTGTGGTTCTAGCTTGCCATGCTAATGGCCAGAAACTTCCACCCATGGTGATATTCAAAAGGAAGACCTTGCCAAAAGAGACCTTTCCAGCCGGCGTCATCATAAAAGCTAACTCGAAGGGATGGATGAAGAAAAGATGAGCGAGTGGTTAAGGTAAGTTTAAGTTTACGCGAAGAGGCCGGGTGGCTTTTTTCACGCAGCTCCGTCCATGTTGATATACGACTCCATGCGCGCCCACATCACGCTGGTTTTTAATATATTATTAAAGTTTGACTGACCTATCTGACTGTTTTTTTGACATTCCTTTAGCGCAGTTAGATGCGGCTTACAACACGGGGCGGCTTATAGGTGGACAAAGTTTTGAAATATGCCGTTCATTGAAGGCGCGGCTTATAACCCAGGGCGCCTTATGGTGCGGAAAATACGGTAACATCAGTATTAAAATCTCTATCGTCGGGCAAACTTATATCGTCTGCATCGCACAACCCGACCGTGTTGGTGCAAAAATGTTTGTTAGTATTGTTTGAGGTGGTAACATCAAGACTTGTTCGTACTCACCGAGGCGTTTGCATATTCAATTTTGGTTCCTTTCAACTCCATTTTGAACTGCGTGAAAAACAGGTAGGAAGTCCCCGTAGGCCTTCAGAGTAAAACAAAAGGTTGAATTAGTACATAAAAACACTTTCAGTTTCATGCTGTTGTTTACTTCATGAAACTCTTCTTTTGTTGACATCCTTTTCCTCCACTTGTGCATATTTTTATTTAGATTTTTGTCTTTTTTAAATGACAATTTATCATTTTCTTGCCAGTCTTGACTACAATGCAAAAGCAATACCAATACATTGCCACTAGGTGGCAATATTGCTTAGCAAACAGCTTCTTAGAGTATTTTCTCCACATGAGTAGGGCTGCAGCTAACGATTATTTTTCTATCGATTAATCTATAGATTATTTTTTCGATTAATCGGTTAATCTATAGATTATTTTTTTC
The DNA here is from genome assembly GCF_033978685.3 of Nerophis lumbriciformis. Lineage (NCBI taxonomy): Eukaryota > Metazoa > Chordata > Actinopteri > Syngnathiformes > Syngnathidae > Nerophis > Nerophis lumbriciformis. The sequence goes on from NC_084561.2 coordinate 109,148, forward strand.
GATTAATCTATAGATTATTTTTCCTTTTACCGATTTTTTTTTTTTAATTTAAAATGAAGAGGAAAAAATAAATGTAGGCCAGTTTTTTCAAAAGGCATGGCTTTTATTTACAAAAAAAAAAAGTATGGCCACTCAGTCAACATTGACAACAACATGACAAAATATTCTGTAACAATGTAAACATTTAAAACTTTTAACATTTAACAAAATTAAAAGTAGCTTATTTGCTTTTTAATGTGCAAATATAAAAGTAAACATCCAGTGCAAATCTTAATATTCTGCAATAGTATAAGCATTTCAAAAGTAAAAGTATTGCTTATTTTGCTTTAAAATGTGCAAAAATAAAGATAAACATCCAATACAAAAAAGTGCAAAACGGAAATATTCTGTAACAAGTGTAAACATTTCAACAAAAGTAAAAGTATTGCTTATTTGCTAAAATGTGCAAAAATAAAGCTAAACATCCAATACGAAAAAAGTGTACAGTGTAAACATTTCAACAAAAGTAAAAGTATTGCTTATTTTGCTTAATAACACAACAATGATAGTATGATTAAAGTGAAAGTTAATTGTTGGTTTGTACATAGTATATGTAACTGTTAATGTTGTAAAAGGTATTTGCACAACTAATTAACGTTAGCGTTTGTGACACGTCTTGTGCCGTGGGGTTCTTTCAGGACCGACAGACTGAACGCCAGACGGCTTTGCCAGGTTTACAATCTTTTAATTTTACACAAAGCCTTTTCTCTTCCAACTGCGCGGATCGCGCACCTGGGCACGATTGCGGCGTCGCTCCCGGCGCGCCCCGCCTCGCCGCTCGCTCGCCGCCGCCGCCGCCTCTCCACAGCGTTAAAGAGGAGCGCGTCTTTGTAAACACTGAACAGGCACGCCAAACGCGCGCCTCTCAGAGCGAAACGGTGCTTTAGTTTATGAATTTACAACGCAGATACAAATGACACATTCATGTTTTTGTGTAATGATGACAACGTATACGCACGCGGACGATTGACTTGTTGATGGTGATGGCAAGAACGCTGTCGGGGGTTTTCTTTTCAAATGTTCGTTCATAGCCGTTGTGCTGCTATGATAGGCCATTTCCGCTCGACACAGTGTGCATACAACAACATTATTAGGCCGTTTATTGAAATACTCCCACACTTTTGACGACTTTTGGCGTGCTTTTTTCCCCTCGCTCGCATCGTCTGCTTTGCGCTCCGCCATGACAGTAAAGTAGAGTGACGTAAATATGCGACGCGCCGACGCACAAAAACGGCGTTGACGTATTTACGTAACCGATGACGTCGACTACGTCGACGCGTCGTTTCAGCCTTACACATGAGAGAAGTCCTTTTACTTCACTTTTACTCAACATAGGTCCTGATGGCAAGTTTGGGAATTAATTGTATTATTAATATACATAGTTTCCTGTTTTTTAATTTAAATTAGAACAACTTGGAAGTCAACCAGCGCCCTCACGTTGCTCCTATTGTAACAATTCAACATTCAACAAATGCGGTTGAACTCTAAATTGTAGCACCTTATAAGACACTGGACTTTGGATTCTACACACAAGGCGCGTGTGTGTGTGTGTGTGTGTGTGTTCTTTTATTTCTAGCTTTCTTAAGACATGAAGAAGGAAAAGTATCTTCCACATGAGGAGGTGTGAACAAGTGATAACATTGCATCTAATAGACAATGTCTCATTTATGGTGACATCTATCAAAATGAGGGTGGTCCCAAAAAGGAGGGATTTTTCACATTGACTGTGTGTCGCTTTTAAAAGTGCTCCCCCTCTGGTCAACATATGAAATAACAAGTGTGCGTAAGAAATTGAAATGCACCCCCTTTTGGCCACAATTAATTTTCAAAAATAAATGTGTATCTAGAGACATACTGTAATAACGAAGTAAATAATGAAGATTAAAAACCAATTAACTAAAAGCTTACCTTATTTTATATTTGCATAGTAATAGCGCTATTAGCCTAATATCAGAATGACTTTAAAAGTCTTATATAAGTGTTATAACGAAGGCAACACATGATGTAAATGTCCATATTAGCCTACTATCAAAATGACTTTAAAAAAGTCTTATATAACTGTTATAATGAAGGCAACACATGTCAATATTAGCTCTATTAGCCTACTATCAAAACGACTTTAAAAGTCTTATATAAGTGTTATAATGAAGACAACACGTGTCAAGATTAGCTCTATTAGCCTACTATCAAAATTACTTTAAAAGTCTTACTTAAGCGTTATAATGAAGGCAACACATGATGTAAGTGTCTATATTAGCTCTATCAGCCTACTATCAAAGGCTGACAAAAAAATCTTCGTTGACAGAAATGTTGTATTTTAATTTATATTTTACACATTTTTGCAACATTGTAAATCATTAGTAAAATTGAGGTTTCTCGCAGGATGAGATAACTTCTGGAAATGACTGTCTTAGAATGGCCAAAGGTATAGATTTGTGTGTCCAAGTTAAAGGAAACGGCAGGCTGTCTTCTTCTAATGGACTTATTACAATCAGTAACGTTTGCTGTGGTCTGGAACAACATGGCACACAAACAACTATGAGAAATGTAGCCAATATTACAAACAGATAATGTGTCATGAGACAAATTAAATACACAGAGGACATAAGTAAAGGAAATTAAATGAGCTCAAATGAGGCATCATGATGCAATATGTACATACAGCTAGCCTAAATAGCATGTTAGCATCGATGAGCTTGCAGTCATGGATTGACCAAATATGTCTGATTAGCACTCCAGCAAATCACTAACATCAACAAACCTCACCTTTGTGCATTCATGCACAGCATAACATGTTTGGTGGACAAAATGAGACAAAGAAGGAGTGGCATAAAACATGTCTTTCTGTGGCAGCGTCGGAGAAAGTTGTACATGTAAACAAACTACGATGAGTTCAGGGATCGCTGAAATTAGTAGGACAAAACGGTGCTTGCCAAATCCTCTCATCAGTGAAGCATGTTTAATATAAACAGTGGGATTTCTAACAATTAAGAAGGTTTGTGTCATGTTTGTTCTCCTACAGAAAATATATTAAAACATTTTTTTGTTCATCTTTTTCCATTTTTACACAATCTCTAAAAGATGTCCAGGGAGCCACTAGGGCGGCGTCAATATTTCAAAATAAATAAACAGCGAATTATATAATTTATATATATATATATATATATATATATATATATATATATATATATATATATATATATATATATATATACATATATATATATATATACACATATATACACATATATATACATATATATACACACATATATATATAAATATATATATATATACACATATATATATAAATA